>NC_061115.1:152178449-152224497 GCF_002878395.1 Capsicum annuum | reverse complement strand
TACTCTCTTATCGGGTGGTATCCCAGGGGCATAAGCCTATCATGGGTCGATCCCTATTTATGTGTTTATGGGTGGTATCCCAGGGGTATAAGCCTATCATGGGTCGATCCCAATTGATATGTACTGGAGGCAGCCTAATGGTCACAGTACAGTACAATAATGATTACAAATATGATAAGAATGAAGGTAAAGTGATAGAATAAATACAATGTACAGGTAGTAACAAGTTCTAATAAGTGTGGTCCATTCCTATTACGATTTATTCACTTGTTTTTGATTTCTATTAAGCTCCTATATCATATGTGATTATCTACAGCTTTACATACTCAGTACATATTTCGTACTGACGTCCCCCACGGGGGACCTGCATTTCATGCTACTGGCACAAGTACCTTAGCTCATACACCGCACAAGTAGGAGCCAGGATATCCAGCTGCTTTTGGTGAGCTCCAGTTTGCTTTGGCGATTTCTGTGTCATATCCAGTCACTTTTGGTATTGTATAAAAGTTAGTTATATGTAGGGGTGTGTCCCGACCTTAGTTAAACTCTGTGTATTGTCTAGAGGCTTTGTAGACCTAATGTACAGTCAAGGTGGTGTTTTGTTAATAGACGTGATGGCTCCAACGTCCAAGTATTGTATATACATATATATGTGTGCTCAGGCTTATACAGGTGATTATTTCCTTTTATATGTGATATGATGCTATTCGAATTTTGGGTTGTCATAGAGGTATGCATGGGAAGTATAAGGTTATGAGCTGGTTCTCCCGGGCCTCCTCGGTTACGGGTGCCAGTCCGCCCCAATAGGATTTGAGGCGTGACACTATTTTAGATGATAATATAGGCACAAGTAAGCTATGTAACATGTAAATCTGAAAAATACCCCGATATTTTTTTATCTACCATTTAGTGTAAATTTTCACCACATTCACATGTCCTAAAATTGAAGAGAGTAATAAACTATACTTCCTTTGCATAAGTTGTGAAGTAATGGACATTTTTACTCTTAGGAGATCAGTCATTCTTTAGAAAATCAATAAAATACATCAGGTTAAAATCGACCTAATAGTAATTATAATTGATTAATCTAAGATATATTCCACATCAATTCGAAGCACGAACGCTGCGTCCTCTTCTAAAGAGCTAAATTCACCCCCTGCTATTTTTTGGATAGTCATCTTCTCCTTAGGCTCTCAAGTAGCAGAAGGGAAAATTCCTTTCGGTTTACGACGATCATTAGGTATAGTCTCAGGTATGATAGAAATGAGAGGAATTTTTTTTTCCAAAATGACATAATTTTTTTTCACAAGCACAAATAACTCAACAGCAAAAGAACCGACTAATATGAGAACCAGGATCATAGATTGTAAACTTGATCACTAATCTTTTGACAAAAACTTTCTGCACTTAAATTGCAGATAGCTCAATCATTTCCTTTATTTTCTAAATTGAACACACAAAACAAAACCAAAGCATATGACAAATATAATACTAAAACTTTCAGAAGCATCATTCCAGAAATTCAATATAAAAGATCAAAACAACTTTTAATACACTGAAATAACTAAATACTTGATATGTTATATAGGCTTTTGAGTATACTTAAAAATAAGAAACTAAGAATGGAATCTAAAATACATAACAGAGCATTAAATCGAACACCAACGTTTCATAGATCAATTAAGTTGAACAAAAGAATTAAGCCGTTGAATAATTATACTAAAACTTCTTACTAACCTCTGCATGTCTTCTGTCTATATCTCATCAATATTAAAATATAGGCCCCAAAATATATGCCTCTATCATTATCATCATATGTGTTGGACATATTCCCGTAAGAGTGTAACGCCCTAGGAGTACACTCTGGATGCCACAAGTTGCTTACGGTCACAAGTGATCACAAGCTAACCCATGAGCTGGTACCTGCTGTGAGCATTGAACTAAACTACTAATAAAAGATACATATATGCAGAATAACTGAATATGCCATAAGATTTTATAATACTAAGACATTTTGAACTCTTAAATTTGAAACAACTATCTCAAAGTGATAACGTAAAGACTAACAATCAATTGAAAATTGGATAACTATCTGAAAGCCTCTAACTGAACGACTGTGGAATTGATGGGACATGCCCCCAACTAACTTCGATGGACTACTGGACTGAAGTACTAAAATAAACATAGTCGGTCCTTAAAATATGAGGACTCACCATTGCTGCTGTTGCTGATGTGTTGTAATGTCTAAGTGCGGTCGAGAACCTGAGCGTTCGAACCCATGATATGACACATCATAGCGCAATAAACGAGTATGCGGTCAGCATTTTGAATGTACTGGTATACTAGATGAGGTTAGGCTGATATACATAGGCTCATGTGTATAGATAACAACTGATGAATGAATAGAATGAGATAATTAAATATGCATGCGTGAATGTTGTAAAATCTAAGAATACATGACCAAGCATATAACATGATTCTGAAGTAGTTTGTAAACTAAAATACTAAAATCTGATAACTACATAACTGATAACTGTACGCTATGGTCAATGCAAACCTAAACTGAATTTTACTGAACACTAAATTGAGACTGTGTGAGGTATCATCTAACCAATATGCCCCGCTCTAAACTGATTGGGGTTCAACCTATAACCCCAGTTTAAACGGTGTTAGTACCATTCCATAAATACTAACAATGGCTATGTGGATCCACTAAGCTACTGAAGAACCAGGGTATCAAGCCTAAACTGACGGGTGATCCCTGGGCGGAGACAAGCCTAATCTAACGGGTGACCCCTGGGAGGAAGTCAACCCTAAACTGACAGGTGGCCCCTCATCCTACGTTGGCTACATAGTTCTGGAATACAATGACTGCTACTAATGACTCTGCCAAACTGATGGGCAATTCGTCATCCTTGAATTCACTCAGTGCTAAATCCTACTCCTAACTGAAAGACACTGAGTACTGGACTGAACTGAGTTTAGCTTTTTATGGTGACTGACTGAACTGAAAATGCTCATAACTATCCTGAACCATTCTATAGTTACTAAAGACTAGATAAGCCTAGATTTTGATTATTCAAAATGCCCAGGACTCGATAGTAATAACAACAAGACCGTACAAAACCTTAAGGACATAATAAGTAACCATTATTCAAAACTCATTCCTTTGGGCATTTGATCAAACACTTGCAATTCATGGTTTAAACATGGGAATATTTCTTAAACATGTAATATCGTGATTTCGATACTAAATCACAATTTAAGGTACAAATCAACTAGTAAGCACAATTCAAACGTGTAGGGTTTAAGCTTCAACAACAAATCATGTATAAACATAATATAAAATCGAAATTCGTGGGGAATTCATGGTTAAAATTCATGATAACATGTAAAAATCATTATTTTAAACTTGAAATTGGGTTATTTGACTCCATGGGTGAAAAGAACCCATGAATAAACACCTAACATACCTTAATTGAAGAATTCTTGAAGGTTCTTGGTGGTTTTCTTGAACTTGAGCTTGAATCTTTGAAGGGCTAGGGTTTGTTCTTGAGAGAGAATGGTTATAAATTTAGAGAATTTGAATAAAAGATTACCAAATGTTCTTTTAGGGGCTTTAATCCCATGTTTTTCATGAATTGGGGCTATGGGAAAAGACGAAACTGTCCCTAGGAAATTAAAAGTTTCAGCAGAATCTCAATTTTGAGGCTTATCATTGAGCGGTATTGGTTCCACTGCTATAGACACCACCGAGAGGGGTAATATCGGTGACGTACTATTTTGGATAATCTCAATTTTGAGGTTTACCACTGGGCGGTTTTGGTTCCACCTCTATAGGCACCGCCGAGTGGTGTAATCATGGTGACCTACTATTTCATACCAAAAATGCTATAACTTTTCGCTCGGGTATCGGATTAAGGCGAAATTGGTATCGTTGGTATGCTGACTCAATTATCTACAATTTGATGGGTCTTGATTTGCAAAATTCTATGTCTATAAAATGTTATACAAGTTAAAAATAGACCCTTGTAGAATCGAATACCAATCTTTGGACGAATCAAAGGATCTTAGTTCAACTTTTTTCTAAGTGATTCTTATGAGCATTTTTCACCTCGAGATTACTTCACACACTAGGATAAAGATCAACACTTATGTATTCAAAAGAAATTCATGGGGTTAGAGTCAACACATGCAAGAATGATGCTTCAAAGTCTAGCCTGAAAATATGGGGTGTTACATTATCTCTCCCTTTGGAGCCTGAAAATATGGGGTGTTACATTATCTCTCCCTTTGGAACATTCATCCTCGAATAAGATTGGTTAGAATGAGATTACTAAGGCATCTGAGAATGTATTCTGAACATGCATGACTTGGAACGTGACAACATAACTGAGTTTGAGCATAATACATAAACTGAACTGACTTCATGAATAAATGTAATGCCATGAGAATGGTTATAAGGCTGAGATAGGAGCGATGGAGTCAACTTATGAGCAACCACTGCCTCAGGCTGGATCTAGTTTCATGAAGAAAAGAGATCTTTAGTATATAAAAACTCGAGGGTGTTACAACATCTCCCCCTTGGGATAGTTCGTCCCTCGAATGATACTGGCTTGACTAAAATACTAAGGAAAGACTTAGATGATGCACAAGACTCTTACAAACTGAAGCATGACTAAATATCTGGAATCTGAAACTGATGCATGAACTAAACTGAGCTAAATTCAAAATTTGTAGGGGTGTGAATATTTTTCCTTATGGAATAGCCATATTCATGAGACTTCGGATAGTATGACTAGATGGAAAGATGGAAAACCATAGGGTCTTGTCTGTCTGACTGCTAAGCTGAATTACTGACTATACAGACTAACTCATACTGAAAGTTTATACTTAATGGGAGTATTTCTTCGTCACTCTTTCTATGAAGTTCTAATGACTTTAGGGAGTAAAGAATCTTGGGCATGGTCTGAATAAGACTTCCAAATAAGAAATCACAACAAGGATAAAATTCTGTAACATGGAACACAGGCCTACGAAACATAAACTAGGATAGAGCTACTAAGCCTTATGCACTGCAACTACTAACTTTCAAGGTTAGCCACACTTCTCCAATACTCCCTCAACTGTACTTTCTACCTCAATACCGCACTTTACTTGAGGCTACTGAAAATGTTTACATGGGCACTGATAACTCTACCTACTGAAGTTTGAGCTGAACTGAAGTCCCTCACTATGATCAAGCCTACTCGAATCTACAAAGTACACACATAACACTATAATACTTGTCTGAGTCACGAGTTTGACATACCTTGGTTTTTCCCAACTCCTTATTTCATGAATAATTCTTATCACTTCTTTAACAACTACATCCAATTTCTTACTAGCCATTCACTAATGCACAATAATTTTACCCATTACTCACCAACATGACATTCAAGCCTATCTTCGTAACTACATATGAACTTCTAAACAACACCCATAAAAGCATCCTTCTCATATTCTCTAATACCTCTATCAATAACAACTTTCAGGCACTGTCCCCAAGAAAACACACACAAAATTTCAACTAGCCATGACATATATTAAAACTTAGCCTCAATCTTACTTTACACTTACAACCTTATCTAAAACTAGCATACCATAATCTTTCATTAATAAAAAATGTTTACTCTCTCCTAGCTAAGAAATTGCTTATCACTATTATCATTTCATAAGAAGAGGTCACTGAAAATTTAAAACATGAGGACCTAAAGCATGAGTGAACACTATACATCGCTTGACACTTAACTGAGGCCTGAGGAATAGAATATCAATATTAGGGATTTATCAAGAGATCTAAACTGAGGATATACATGACATAATCAGAATTTTATTGATCATTAGGAGTGTAGCATGAGTCATGTGAACTGAGCATACTCTAGAACATGAATACATGAGTCATGAGCTGTATGACCTGAATTGGGAGTTCATACATTCATGGAATATGATTCGGACTATTGGGTGAACTGGAACTCCTTAAACTAGGAACTGAAAACATACCTGATCTATGGAAAGTGCATAAAGATGAGCTATGATCATGGAACTTACATGTAAGACATAAGTAGATATTATGATAACTGAAGTACAAATACTAAAATAAGAATGGGTTGGGCATTATCCTTCCTTACTACTAAATAAGAATGGGTTGGGCATTATCCTTCCTTACTACTATTCTACAACATACTGACATCCCTACTAGAATCTGAGAGACTGACTTGGTTACTTGGTCTATCATCCCCTCCTTAGCTTGAAGTCGTCATTCTAGGCCTGGGAACTAGTCAATAAACATCACTAAACTGAACTGCCACCACTTTACTTTAGAATATGAGATATAATACTACACATAACTGGTAAACTAACCCTAAATAACCATGCCCGATAATGTAATACCCACTACTAGTACTTCCTTCTGAGATACAACTCTTAGCTTTCTATAACCCAAACAATCATCATATAATAACTTAACCACTGACGAACTTAGAATTCTCAACTCTTTAAAGATTCAAACTTAGATTCTAACACATAACATGGATATCCCCAAATCTTTAATGAACCATACTACTTTTATCATAACCTACAGATATCACATCTCTAAACTTATATTTTCTCCACACCATGAGAATTACCACTACACTAACATCAACAACACACAATTTTAAATTACCAAACTTAAATTCTTGTATACACTATTTCAAGCTTACTGATTCAACTTTTATATAGCTAGCCCCATGGAATTCATACTCTGCTTAATCTGGATAACACTATCCCAAATCTACTACTGTTGCTAAACTCCTGGGTTCATACTTCTAACTCTGGGTTACATGCTGGCATAGGAGTCCACAAAGAATCTGGAAATATGTTTGGCTCTTAAGAACTGAGGTACTACCCCCTTCATTCAAGGATTGGTTCATTCAGAAACTAAAACTGAATGACTCTATTTCTAAAATCAACTGAAATGATTCTCTGGTATATTAAAATCGGGCAGTTTTTGTAGACTCGTCTAGCTAGGATAGATTTTACCCATTGAGGTAGGCATTGAAAAGGGCTCTACTAAGGTTTTAAGACTGACACTAAACTCAACAACTAAATACGGGTTACAAAGAAGAAATGAAGTTTCAGGGTCCATTAAAACATATAAAAGAATATGAAAAGCCTGTGACGTACCTGTAACTGCAGCAGGAGAACTTTTCTTATAATATCTGGACTGGAGTGCATAAAGTCTGTTCTGACGTTGACCACTGGTGGCACTGGAAGTGGCGCCCTTCTGAGTCGATCAATTGACTGGAACTTGGGAACGACTGTGCTGACTATGCTGGCCCACTTGGAGGCATTCCCTAACTCTGTGGCCTGGCTCACCATATACAAAACACAACCTACTACTAGTCCTACATACACCCTGATAATTCCTACCACACTTCCCACAGAGAGGGTTAGTATGACTACTCTTTGACCTTGACTTAAAACTAATAGTTCTGGCCCTCTTATTCTTTCTTCATTTTTTCTTACGCTTTTCTTCCTCACTCTGCGAAGCATGAACCATAAGCCTAGAGAGGAAAACAGCCAGCTGATTGTTCTAAGTAACTACTAAAGTAGCTAAGGTGGTGGATGCAACTCTATATTCAACATGAGAAATAAGCTCGTTTAGGGGATCTTCCTGAACAGGTGGAGTGCGGGCTGATTATCATTTCTCCTTCCATTAGTCTTTCTGGGTAGAATGTTCTATAAATGGGAAGAATATTGAATTAGAAAGATATTTTAAATTGACATCATGCTTATTCGCATGACATGAATGCTGAAAGAAGGGAAACTTTTCCTAAAATATTTTGTAGCCTCTTGTACATAAGTGTGGTGCTCTTCACACCCATGCACAAGACTACTCAACATGGCTTTCAGACTCCCTAGGACACTTTAATACATTAGGATCTAATACCAAGTTTATAACACCTCAGGAGTACACCCTGCGCGCCACACGGTGCTTACGGTCATAAGTGACCACAAGCTTACCCATGAGCTGGTACCTGTTGTAAGAACTAAATAAAACTGCTAATAATAGATACATATATACTGAATAAATGAATATTCCATAAGGTTTTATAATACTAAGAAATTGTTGAACACTTAAATCTGAAACAACTATCTGATAGTAATAACGTAAAGACTGATAATTAACTGAAAACTGGATAACTGTCTGAAAGTGTCTGAAAGCCTCTAACTGAATGACGGTGGAATTGATAGGACATGTCCCCAACTAACTCCGACTGACTACTGGAATGAAGTACTAAAATAAAAAAATTGGTCCTCGAAATATGAGGACTCACCACTGCTGCTACTGTTGACGCGCTGGAATATCTAAGTGCAGTTGGGAACCTGAGCATCCAAACCTATTATATGATATATCATAGTATAATAAAATAGTATGTGGTCAGTAATTTGAATATACTGGTATTCTAGATGAGGTTAGGCTAATATACATGGGCTCATGTGTATGAATAACAACTAACTGAATGAATAGCATGAGATAACTGGACATGCATACGTGAATGCTGTAAAATCTAAGAATACATGGCCAAACATACAATATTATAACACCCTGCGCCTGCACCCCAGACACCACACGGTGCTTATGACCTCGAAGAACCACAAGCTAACCCATGACTGGTACCTACTATGAGCACTGAATAAAAATACTGAAATAATGCTAAAAATTCGTTGAAATGCCATTTGAATAATGATAAAGAATAACAAATGTAAATAATCTAAAAACTAAAATACTATCTGAACTAGTCTAGTCTGAAAAGCCTCTAACTGAACTGTCTAAAAGTGGAGTTAATGGGACAAGTCCCCAACTAACTCCGACTACTGAAATACTAATAAAATGAAATATTAAAATAAAAGCATATCCTCAATAGATGAGAACTCACTACTGAATCTACTGCTGCTATCTGAAGTTGTCTATGTGCGGTCAGGAACCTGAGCGTCTGAACCTATGATATGAGACATCATAACATAAAGAAAGAGTAAGTGTCAGTACGTGGAATGTACTAGTATGCTAGATGAGGTAAGGCTGAATGCAAGGGTTCATATGCATGAATAATAACTAACTGAATGATATAGAGTAACTAAATATGAGAGTACGTGGATAACTAAAACTACTGTAAATACTGAGTATGCAATACTGTGCATATACGTGTATACTGTATCTGAGATTTTATTGAAGCTGAGTAATGATTTTTGATATTGAGTAACTGATATATGAGATTCTGATAACCAAATTACTGATAACTGGGTGACTATTTTTGACAGTCCTAATTCTGTAGAACTAAACTAGGTTCTATATTGAGACTAAAACTGAGACTGTGGGAAGTAATTATCTAACCGACATGCCCCAAATAAGATAACTGGGGTCAAACCTGTAACCCAGTTAGAAGGGTGTCAGTACTGTGCCACGGGTAAAGACAACTGAAGAGTTACCCTCATGTGGTAGGTACTCTAATAAGAATGGTAGTACCCTTAACTGGCAGGTTAAAACACCTCATCAACCCTCAACTGGCAGGTTGACGTCTCTACCTACGCTGGCTATATAGTTCTGGAATACAAGGACTGCTTCTAAGGATCACACCCTCTACTGGGAGGTGAGCCCCCATCCTTGGGTTTACTCAGTGCTGAATCCCACTCCCAACTGAATAGACTATAGACTGATTACTATACTGTACTGGGTTTGACTGAACTGTTATTGGTCGTGTTGACTGACTGAATTGGACTGAATTTACTGAGTTCTATAATTGACTGAGTACTACTGTTTTGTGACATGACTGAGACTATTCTGTAACTACTGTAGCTCTAGGTAAACAGCTAGATTATCGGGTATTAGATACCTCTAGGACTCGATAGCATGAAAAGTAAAGCATAACATGATCATAAAAAGCATAACAATGTCCACTTTTTCATAATTCATTCATATAGACATTTTATCAAACACTTGTAGGGCATAAGCTTGTACATATGCTAGCATGTCATAATTTCACCATTTAATTCACATGGACATTCCATCAAACACATGGGGAGCACAACTTAATGCATATAATCATGGACAACATGTAAACATTGTATCTACAATACCAAACTTGCTAATTCAAGGATTATAACATGGAAATTACACAATTAAATATACATGCTATTTCAATTTCATGGAATCTATAATTAATTATGAATTGGAACTCAATTAATGTCATGAATATGTATACAATCCAATATCAAGCATGTAAATCATGAATCAATAATCTTGTAGTTTTTAAAGATGGATTCTTGGACTCTATGGGTGAAAGGAACCTATAGATAAACACCTAACATACCTGGATATTTTAATTCTTGAAGGTTCTTGGAAGGATTCTTGAGTTGTTCTTGATTTCTTGAAAACTAGGGTTTTGCCCTTTGAGAGAGAATATTTTAATCTTGAGGGAAAGTAAGGAAATAATAATATAACTAGGTAAATTAGGGGATTAATTTTGTTTTAAGGGCTGATTTGGGTCATGAAAAAAAATACCAAATTACCCCAGGGAAGTATATAAAATTCATCACTGAAAATCCGATTTTGGACACCACCACGACGCGGTGAGCCACTGGAATGTGGTTGGCACTATGTAAAAATGGACAACTGGAAAATTTGCTCTTGGCACGATGTTACACTATTGTGGAGCCGTACTAGAATTTGACAACTGGGAAAATGGCCCTTAGCCTGGCACGGTGGAATCGCGATGGCACACTAAATTTTGACAATTGCCATTTGCACCCTCTCCGCGACACGGTGAAGTACCAGGTGATATACTGTTTTAAAAAAATGGCTATAACTCTTTACCCAGGTATCAAATTTGGGTAAATTTATATCATTGGAAAGCTGACTGAATTTTCTATGTAAAGGTAAGCTCTAAACTGAAAAATACTGAGTGTTTTAAGAAATTTATATATAAATACTCATGTGTACTTAGAGTTAAATTAAGCTAGAGAAATATGGGGTATTACAATATCTCCCCCTTGGGAACATTCATCTTCAAATGAGACTAATTAAGTTGAGAAACACTTATAGACTTAGCTTACACACTGAACATGCACAACTGAAACATGATTGCCTGACCGAAATCACTGATAAGCTGAGTTTTGGTACTAAACATGCATATCTAATGCATGAGTACATGATTGAAATGATTCATGAATGCAGGACTGAATATGCATTGGTGATGGACACCAAATCTGTAACTATAACTGAACAAGGAACTGAGCAAAGCTAAGGAAGACTGTTACCTCAAGCTGAATATGAGCTTGCAGAGAAGAGGTGAGGGTACTTGGTTCGCATATCTGTTTCTGCTTCCCAAGTAGCTCCCTCAATGGAATTATTCCACCAAAGAACTTTGACCAAGGAAATTTCTTTGTTCCTCAATATGCGAATCTTACGATCGAGGATTTGAACTGGGACCTTTTCGAAAGAGAGATCATTCTAAATATTTACGTCTTCTAAGGGAAGTATAACTGCTGGGTCACCAATGCATTTTTTAGCAAAGAGACGTGGAATACTGGGTGTACTAAGGCTAGATCTGAAGGCAACTCACGCTCGTAAGTTGCCTTTCTAAAATAACTGAGAATTCTATAAGGACCGACATATCAGGGACTGAGTTTTCCCTTCTTGCTGAACCTCTTCACCCCCTTCATGGATGAGATTTTCAAGAACACAAAATCGCGATCTCATACTCGAGATATTTTCTCCTCACATCTGCATATAATTTTGTCGACTTTGGGCGACCCTAAGCCTTTCTCTATTCAACTGAACCTTCTCTAAGGCATCAAACACTAAGTTAGTCCCTACAACTGTGGCCTCACCTACCTTAAACTAACCAATTTGAGATCTATATCTCCTACTATAAAGAGCCTCAAATGGAGCCATCTGATTGCTGGAATGATAGCTTTTATTATATGCGATTTTGATCAAAGGCAAGTGGTCATCCCAACTACCCTTAAAATCAACAACGCACGCTCTTAACATATCTTCTTGAGTTTGAATGGTCCTTTTTGCTTGACCATCTGTTTGAGGGTGAAAAGTTGAACTGAGGTGGACTTGGGTACCAAGACCCTTTTGGAATGCTTTCCAAAAGTGAGAGGTAAACTAGGTACCTCTATCCGAGATAATGGATACTGGGACTCCATGCAACTTGACCAACTCTCTGATATAGAGTTTGGCGTAGTCCTTGAAAGTATGAACTAGTAAGAAATGAGCAGATTTGGTCATCCTGTGTACAATAACCCAAATTGAATCTTGCTGACGATGAGTACCAGGTAAACCCATCACAAAGTCCACGTTCACTTATTTTCATTTCTATGTGGGAATTTTGAAATCTTATATGGACCCACTAGGTTTCTGGTGCTCAATCTTAACCTGATGAAATGTAGAGCACTTAGCCACAAACTCTGCGATATCCCTCTTCATCCCACTCCACTAATAGATCTCCCGCGAATCGTGGTACATTTTAGTGGCCCTTGGATGAATAGAGTAACGCGCACCATACGCTTCTACAAGTGTAAGACCCCGTAAAATTCTAAGCTTAACTCAGCTCTTAGAGCTTGATAAGGGGTCTCATACTTAGAAATTTCAGCTAAGTGTTTACACTTAGAATTATTTTTAGCCTCATAAGTTGGTGATCCTATTTCCCAACCTTGAAGACCTTAAAGTGTCGATTTTTAGGTTGATTCATGATCAAGTATCTTAGTAGGTATTCTTGAACAAGTTTTAGATTTTTCAAACATCGTTTGAATCACGTTTGGAAGTACAAACCAGTGGATCAATGCGATCTCGACGCTCCGTATCATCTAACACGTTGATAATTTTTTTTTCAAGCTCTTAGTGCCAATTTCTAGTAAGTCGACGTAGACTCGATGCGACACTTTGGCCATCACATCAAACCCATCGATATGGTGCATCGGGCTGCACGTCACTGGACCCATTTTCAGTCATTAAAACTCCGCATCCATGAGGGTATTTAGGTCATTTTCCCACCCTTATCACTCCTAGGGGAAAAACATTCATTATTTTTCTAAAATTACTCAAGAACAAAATCCTAGGAGATCTAATTTCAAATCAAGCTTCAAGAAATTCACCATCAACCTTCAACAGAGTCCTAGGAAGTCTGAAAGCTGCGTCTAGTAGAGTCTTGTACATGGGTATATAGCGCGCCACACTTATGAACAAGAGGCTATGAGATGTTTTTATCAAAAGTTTCCTTTTTTCAGTATTCATGTCGTGCGAGTGACCATGAGCTCATGCCACACTCTCAGTATAATACTTTTCTTCTTTCCAATTAAAAAATATGCCTCCCAAGAAGAACAGAAGAAGAACAAGAAATCAGCCAGCCCCTCAGCCTATTCAGGCAGATCCTTTGGACGAGCATGTCTCCCATGCAGAATTCAGGATTGTATTTACTACTCTAGACAATTTAGCAGCAGCCCAGAATAAATGCCCAACTACTACTCCAGCCAGCTCAGTGGCCAGTACTACTGCAGCCAGAATTCGGGACTTCATCTGAATGAACCCTCCATTTTTTTCCGGGTCTAAGTTAGATGTGGACCCACAGGAGTGCCTTGTTCAGGCGTAAAAGGTTACAGATATTATGAGGGTGACTACAAGTGAGAGTGCTAAGTTGGCTGCATATCCGTTATAAGATGTAGCTCACTCATAGTTCAAGAAGTGAAAGGCAGAGAGGGCCGTAGATGTAGGGCTCATAGAATGGGAGGAGTTTTCCACTGCTTTTCTTGATAGTTTTTTCCTACTGGATTTGAGGGAAACTAAGGTTTTGGAGTTTATTAATCTAAAGTAGGGCAATATGACAGTGCATGATTATTCTCTGAAGTTTACTCAATTAGCCAGATATGCCCCTTACGTGGTAGTAGATAGCTGATCAAAGATGAGTAAGTTTGTGTTGGGTGTGTCTAACAGTGTGGTCAATGAGTGTAGGACCGCAATGTTGATTAAGGAGATGGACATATCCAGGATCATGGTTCATGCTTAGGGGGTAAATCAACACTCATGAAGTTAAAAGTCTAAAGTAAGTTCGTCAGACAAATTTAGGGGTATTTTTTTTGTCTTTTCACAAAAGAAAAGGAAAGAAACAGAAGCATGTTATTTGATGGGGTTAATCGAAGAGGTGTCTTAATGATTTCAGAGATGTACTACCTCACTTTCCTAACTCAAGTTTTGGTCCACAAAAATCAACCTTAAATCAAACAAAAATTATACATTTATACCGTTATAGGTTGTACAATATATAGCTATATAATGTATAATTAACATTTGTACACAGTACAAACATAATATAAATGGTGCATAAAAAGACTATACATGAAAAGAACCAAACCAATGCCTAGTCGTGTCGTGTTCCACAAGCCCCACCGAGGCCGGAGACCACCCCCCAATACCCAACCATAATCGCCCTATACCTTTAGTTGGATGAATTCCAAACATATATATATATATATATATATATATATATAACATAACAAAATGGAACAACTATAAATCAAATACAGTCAACAGGTATCAGCCATAATACCAATACCAATGACAAGGCTGACACCAATGCTTACACCGCCTATACAAACTCATAATAGTCTCACAAATCCTTTATCCAAAAGTAAAACAGTGTTTGATCAGGACATGCCCCAGACCATAGCCAAAACCAAAGTTTAAGAAATAACTAAAGTATGATGACAAGACCATACCATGAAATGGAGCCTTCCGAAGTATGGAAGCTCACCACTTCTATCCAACTCTAAGCTGTTACCAAATCAGATCACTGAGTAGGAGGATTCGCATGGCCGATTCCTGCATTGTATGGGGATACAACGCCCGAAGATGGGTTAGCGAGTGAACGCTAGCATGTACTCAGGGTAAGAAAAAAGTAATGCCAATATTTAAAACAAAGTAAATAACATTATCCATTCACATCCATATATATATATATAATTCATGTCAGGGAAGGAACCAAGTTTAGCATGCATTAAAAACCATTAACCTGAGTTTGTGTAGCTTAACCATCCTAGAACCACCCACGGGTTAAATGAGTCTAGTGTTACCCATTGAATGGGTTCCAGTACGTATAGCCGCATGAACCGCAGATATCATAGGGGCAGGGGATTCCCGTGTAGCCTTCATCCTCCATGATACTTATACACAAGTATAAATTAGGGAGTTCTCGTGTACCCCACAAGTATATGGTCACCATGACCAATCCTGATGTCGGTAAACATGAGTGTAACGCTCCAAAAATAGGTCCCGAGATGTCATATAGTGCTCAAGACTATGAGTAGTCTCAAGATAACCCTTTAAGCCTTCTACTAAATTTGAAACTCACATTAGAGAAATTTAAGCATTCCATCAATACTAAAATACTGAATTCTATTAGAACTAAACAAAATTTAGATGAATATAGTGTCTGAGAATAGTTGACTTAAAAGTCTGGATGATCAATTCTTGAAATCTGAATTACAACTAGCAGTCTGACAAGCCTCTACTACTAACAACTAGAGAGCCGCTGGGACAGACCCCTAGCTGACTCGAACTGACTAAAAATAATTGAACAATCTGCTTCAATAAACTGTAAATTTGAATAACTGGGTCTCAAAACTATAAGGACTCACCAACTGTCGAGATGTAGATGGAGATGCTCGAAATCACTCAACCTATTGAAACTGAGCACCTAAACCTACATTATAAAATAATGTAGCACATAGACATATATATGGATCAGTACCATTGGAATGTACTGAGCATGTGGGAGTGAATGCATAGATGAAATAATATTTCAATGTTCATAAAAATTCATGAAAATAATGCATGTTAAGTGTAATGACTCATATTGTCTTGAATAACTGAAAGCTAAAATCACAAATCATGAAAAATGAAGCATACTGTGTAAATCTTTTGAGTCATCACATTTAATTGTAAAAGTTGTACTTGCATTCTATCTTTAAATCATGTAAGCTAAGTGTAGAAAGGACTCACTTTTATATCTGTAAATTGAAAATTGAAATCTCATGACTAATATCTGACGTAAAGTAATATCTGAATGAAAACTGTGAGCCTTTACACTTAGTTTCTAAAAGCTTTTCTGTTATTCTTTTATGTTAGGACTTAGGAAATTCTTTTAAAAGCTTCTCTGTAATGGATTATGTTTTAAGCTTTAGGGATATTCTTCTAGCCAACATACACTGTGTGAGCTGTCATAGTGTCCAACGTCTAGTTCCCTTAGGGAGAAAACCTCATATTTGGGAGAGGCGTCATACTTTTGTCAAGGAGTATAACCTAAGCTGAGTGATCACAGTCTGTATCTATCATCCATATAAATGAGAATAATCTAAATCTATACCTGTGTTGGATCGTAGTTCTGGGGAAGTAGGATGTGCTAAACCCATACTTCTCGCTTGGTGCTAAATACTACTAAACTCACACTTCTCTCTTAGTGCTAAATACTACTCCCTTTAATCTGTATGCTCATTTTGTAGGAAATCCACTTTAAAACTACCATAAGTGTTTAAAATGAAAACCAATTATGCATCTATCTATTTAAAACTATAATAAAAACTAATTGTGTGGATTCCGTATCTTGGCTGAGGGCCAAAAGATCAAATATTTTCTAAGGACCAGAACCTAGGGTGTTTCAATACATCATTTATATCGTTATAATGTGTTTATACACATTATACAATGTATAAGAACATCAATTTTTATAAATGTTTCAAACTGAAGGAGTTTATACACTTTCACACCATTATGGAGTGTGTTTGTACACATATTCTTCAACATATGACCTAAAGTAGATGTATATATATGCACACACACCCATTATTCTCAATCACCATTAAATTTCAACACAATATTCATTAAATAATAAAAAATTACCTAAAACAACTTAAAATTCCACCCCACTAAACTAATTATAAAAATTTCTTCTAAATCAATAAACACATTATTTTTCAGATACATTACTACATACTCCATTACAAAACCCACAAATCCTAAATTAGCACCCAAAATCATGGTTCTAATTGCACAGATAAAGCCAATTTATTGAGTTTGATGCTTAATCATGTTCTTCTCCACTCTATCAGTATTGAAGTTGCAACTTTCACACACAACCTCTATTAACTTAATTATTCAAATAAAAACTAGAGGTTAGTTTGTTTTCCATTTGATTTTTAAGTGTAGTAGTTTAGAAATTCAAGCAAATTATTTTTTAATTCCATGTTCTTTCACCATTTTAACATTATTAATGGAATCAGGACCATCTTTTAGTATTGGTCCTACTCAATTACATACAACAACTACAATTAAAGTTGGTGTTGAGTTTGTGTCTAGTCATTTTGATTACGAAGACAGTTTCATGAAAATAGATATAAGAATTGAAACGACTCGATAATGATGAAGAAGTTACAAGAGATTGCTAGTAGTAAAGGAAAAAAATCATGTTGTTGTTGTTTCAAAGAGAAAAAGAACATTATAAAAAGAGACCCATGACCAAAGGTATGATTTTTATGTATCTGATATATAAATTTTTCCCATATACATTATATTTATGTATGATAACATTAAATATAATAAACGGGAATGTTAATAGTGAGTCTGATACATAGATCTAATGTAACAAAGGTATTGCATGCTTTATAATACATAGTAACATTTGTATGTGATATGGGTTATATTACATTTGATACATTCATTACACTAAGTCTGATACATAGTTCTAATGTTTCAGAGATATTGCACTATTTATGATGCATAGTAACACTGTAGGTTCTGTTACATCTAATAAATTAAATATAATCATGTTTTTATTTTAGAAATGCATCATAAAAATAAATATATCTTTATTATTCTTTATTACGTTATATTATATTTAATATTTTTTGAATGTAGGTGATGAAATATGTTATCAAAGCCGCTCCACCTCATCCTCTGAGGTTTGGTAGTTCGTGTATTCATACTTTGCTACGGATATTAAGAATTTTGTGGGTAAAAAAGTGCTTGACTTGTTCAAGCAACATGCTTTAGTGTATTTCTTAATATGCCCAACTCAAATTTTTAAGGATAAATAACCAGATGCTTGTTGATGCTTGAGTTGGTACAAGATAATTCAGATGAACTACATGTATACGTGAAGAGACAATGCTTAAATTTACGCTATTTGAATTTGCTCTCGTTAGCAGTTTGAATTGCACCTCCAACACTGAAGACTTTTAATATCCCACTTCAGAGCTCTCTTTGTTATTGAAAAAATATTTTCTATAGGTGAAAATGGAATTTCCAAAAAAATTGGTTGAACATTTTCAAAGGAGAATATTTAGGATTCACTGCAGATGGCCATATTATTTTTCATTCATACCTATTTGTTCTCAGAATCTGGTGATGTATCTATTAGTTTCTCTAAATTTAAGATGGTCGAGGATGGCCAATAGGTACATTATTCATGCAAAAAAATTGCCTTTGTAAAGTTGATGAATTTGTTTAGACAAGACTTCTTTATTGAAAAATAGCTTTATCGTTTAGGAGGCACGTCACACGTTTTCAACGTTTGGATGTACGAATATTTTTCTGAAGTCGATAAAGGGATTGAAATTTGTATAGATAATCATATATCAGGGATATTTAAGTGATCTGTGGTTGAAACGAAGCCGAAACACGAGAATTTTATGGATGGAATATTTAGCAAGGCAATTTTTACTTATGTTCAATCTTTTTGGTATTTTTTGTTGTATATATAGAAGTTATGTTTTTATTGTCTATTATTGGCAAATGAATGTTAAAGCATGTATGTCATTGATACAGTAATACAAATGCTTTTATGTAAACATACATCTTACATAGCAATGTCTTCATCAAAATAGTATATTATCGTTTTACGATACATTATAATAGTAGTCCGGTACATGATACATAACAATTAAATTTATGTTACATTACTTACTATTAATTAAAGGTAACATTGTTATTGTTGTTTTCATATTGCAGTCATTGAGTTTGTTATTTTTTTCATCTTAATTATAATATTTGTACACCAACCTAAGTCCTGCGATGAATGAGCTGAATTATCTCCAATTGCCAAATCATGTAGGTATGAATTTGAATGATCCTATCAAGTTTATGTTATCGTCTACATAGCGTGGGAATTAGAAAAAAAATTGATCATGAAGCTACAATGACAACTTCTGCATTACATTCAAAGGATTTTGATGATTTTACTACCCTACCACCGGCCGATATACTAATCAAGTCAAAGACTATATCTGATACATCTATGGCACAACCTTTAAAAAGAATAAAAAAGACTCTGAGTCAAAGAAATCTCCGATTGTGTAAGAAAATATTAAAGCTCCATCATCTGACAAAAAAGTAAATGTACCCCCCGGGTATATCAAAATCATATGTTGACCCTAACAATGAACAAGCTGAAGATGAACCATCTCTCATGGATCACGGTGAACAAATACCACCAGTTATGTCATATATTCGAGAGACTACAAAGAAAGACAATGTGTCTGTAGGCATGCATCAAGAGAAAATTTTGCTTAAAGTTGATAAGGATGCAATAAAATCCTTTATCGAGACATATGCACATGCTATATGTGGTTTTATATTTGAAATTGGATGAGCTAATGTATCTAATATTTTATGTTTACTTTTGAAGGTTGACAAAAGATTTGATCACACTGAAGAATTAATAAAAGACAACATCAAGAGATAATGACAACTTTGAAAGAGAAGCATATGCTTCTCAATAGGTAACATTTTATTTAATTAGGTTTCATTTACTAGACAATTATTGATCAAAGAAATGTATATTTTTTGTATCGTTAATGGCACTGACAGTCCAAACAAAGATGACACAAAGAATGATAAAAATGGTGATGAATTGGATAGTCTGAAAGAACAATCAAAGGATATACTTGACAAGGTAAATCAGTTGAAATGTTGCAAATGTGTATTGTATAGTATGATTGTCATGTAATACTATTTTTGTGTACTAGAGTAATGATAGAAATGTTGACTTTAATGGAGATCATCCATTGGATGACATATTTAATGTTGTGCATTCTCAAAAATTTGATCAACCTGATCCAACTGTACTGACGGAGACCATTAGAGTTCAAAATGTAGAAAAGGTATAAATATTGCGCTGATTATATTTCCACATATAAGATGTGTGTGTAGTGTATCTTATTTATAAGTAATTATGTCATTTTATAAGGTATATCACATATTTTTTTCCTTTTTAGGAGGCTTGCAATGAGGTATTAACTAACCCGATTCAAGAATCCATAGACACAATCATAGATGGAATTTTCACACTAGTGATTGCAATGCTACTCAAATATGTTAGTTCCAAAAAAAACCATGGATAGTAAGTGGTACATCCATGATAGTCAGTTTTCATCAAATTTTCCAGAAGCCCACTTGGTTAAACAGGATGATATAAAAACACCGGCTTCAAGGCTCATGAAGTGAACTAAGATATTCATGTCACCATATTTAATTGAATTTGGTTGGAGTTGTAAAGGCAAGGATACTGTTACTATAGATTTTTCTTAGAAAAATCCATTTGATGGTTTCCTTATATCTGAAGATGGGCCGACTTAATTAATCGAGTTGTACTCTGAATGGATTTTTGAAAGATTGTTAAAGTATCATGAAAATAAAAAGTAAGATATCTAATTTTTTTCTTCTTAATCTCTAACAATAAAGTTATTGCTCTTAGGTGGATTTATGCACCTAAGAATGGTTATACGACCTTAATTATCTTTGTATTGAGGACTTCTTGTCTGATTAAGGAGTTATTAATGATATAATTTAGCATATAAGTATAAACCTACTTGATTATAATGTTTAATGTGTGTTTCAAACAAGTTTGAAATCAATTTTACCACTTAGAGTTTAGACGAGAAAACTAGTGTTACTAGCTTGAGCAATGTATTGTTCTAGTTGTTCTCGATGTATTCTAGTGTGAGTAATGAGTTAATAAGGGTATTAATGTGTAATTATTTGTCAAATAACTTGATTATAGTGTTTAAGTTTCAATGGAAACAATCCAAGATATATAACACTAAATTAAAGATCAAAAGGACAAAACTAGTACCCTTAGCTTGAGTTACTAGTTCATCGTCTTGGATTGTATGTTGTTCTGAGCTCTAGTTTGTAGTGTTTGATGATATAGGATGCTTTATGAGATAATAATTATGATATATTAATGATAAAAAAGCTATAAATAAAGTATAAAAATCACCAAAAGTATTGGAAAGGATGGACAAACACATGGGACAAGACTTGACCAAAAATAAATGTTTTGGAGTCATTGGTGTGCCATGGACTTTAGGAACCGTTTTAGGGTTGTGAAACAGCCTTGGGATCATCCTAAATGACCAATTAAATTAAATAACCATGATTAGTGCATTCGAAGGACCCTATAAACCATGATAAGAGCGTAGTATGACCCTAAGTCAAAATCGGCAGCTTGTGCCAAGTATAAATAGGACACTTAGTTGTTATGTTTTATACCTTGGACGACCTTGGGACTTGAAGGGAGGCTGGAGAACACTTAAATTGGGGTTTTTATTTCATTAATTTGGGTTTTTAATGGATTTTAACATGTATTCATTCAATGTGATTACAATTATGTCTATGATCCGCTAAACACCTTTTCTGGGGTTAAGGCCAAGAACATGATTACTATTGTTATGAATTAATTTGGTTGTGATTGTTTATCATTGTTGGTTATTTATTTATCATATTTATTACTATTTTAAAGATTCATGACCCTTATGATACATGCATAATCATCTTATGAACCCAGGAGGAGGAACAAGAGGATAAAACATGGGATAGACAGAATAGGATCGTAACCTTTCAATGGCTTGAAGTTATGATTTGAATTTAGGATAGAAATATACCTAAGTGCCCTATTTGATTCAATTAAGCAATGAAATATGAATGCATTTAACTTATTTTTCACATTCCTTCTTAAAGATGTAGTTGCACGGCTAAGTTAGATAGGTGGTTAGAGGTCCGAAAGACCATAGTCATAGTATTAACCACGTTAATCAAAACCCAAGATAATTAACCTAACCAATGAAGTTATATAGCATAGTATGAATGTTCGCAGTGCCTTAACCCTAGTTTTCTCCCTATTGATTGTTCAAACCTTTATTTTACTGCATTTTTTAGTTTACAGTTACTTATAACGTTCAAACTCTAGTGGTTATATTTCACTAATTGAATCTTAATAGTTGAACTAAAATTAGATAGTTGCTTAACACTAGTCCCTATGGGAACCATACTTAGCTTTCATAAGTCCACTATGTTACTTGGGTAGACCACGTACACTTGCGTGTGCTCTTGGGTGCAACAAGTTTTGTGGCATTGTTGCCAGGGATTTGTAATTTTGAAACCATCATAGTTTTAGCTTTAATTTTAGATTTCTTTAGTGCTTTTCAATTGATCTTAGATTCTGAATTTGTAGGTACAGGTAGTAGACTAGTAAGCTGGCAAGGGATAAGGATTTGGTTGAACAAAACCCTAAGCTCGAGCAATGCTTTCACCAACAAAGGAGAGAAGTCATCCTTCTGTGTCGTATTTCATAAATTCACAAGGAACAAGATATTCCTGCTCGTATGTCGGGGGATCCACCAGCCCGCAGGATAGTACGCGAAGTGGCAATCCCACTCGCAACTAAAATGACCTCTGCTATTTGTAGATTGGCTGTTGGAGGAAGATTTGAGTTAAAGCAGAACATGGTTTAGCTTTTTCACAACATTGGTCAATTCCACGAGCTCTCACATAAAGATCCACTGGTTCACTTGGAGAATTTCTTAGAAATCAGTGACACAATCATCCTGACGGGTGTGTTAATTGATTATGTAAGGCTGGCATGCTTTCCTTTTTCACTTTTAGGGGAAGCCAAAAAGTGGTTGAACGCTAAGACGGCAGGTTCAATTACAACTTGGTATGACTTAGCCTGAAAGTTCCTCATTCGATTCTTTCTACCTGGAAAGACTATGAGACTTTGCAATAAAATTTTGAGCTTTAAACAGAGGCCAGGTGAGAACCTATAGCATGCTTGGGAAAGGTTCAAAGATATTCTTTGGGACTCTCAACATCATAAGCAGTCTAATTATAATCCTTCGAGAGTACACCCTGGGCGCCACACGGTGCTAACAGTCCCGAGGGACCACAAGTTAACCCATGAGATGGTACCTGCTGTGATCACTGAGTAAAACTGATAACAAAAGGTCATATAAGGAATTTAACTGAGGAATTCCATAAGGTTGTAAGTAATAAATCTGATAAAATCAATAAACAAAATTGATAATATGGATAAAACATCAGACAATGACAATAGAAATTCGAGAATTGACTAACAGTCTAAAATATTTGAAAGCCTCTAAACTAAATTAATAAGAGTTGATGGGATAGGCCCCAACTAACTCCAACTAACTACTGAATTGAAAGCATGAAAATAAATATAGTCTGTCCTCGAAGTATGAGGACCCACTACTACTGTAGATGATAATCTGGAAGGTTTATGGGCAATTTGGGAATTGAACATCTGAACCTATGATATGGTACATGATAGCACAAATAAATAGTAAGTAGTCAGTACTTTGAATGTATTGGTATGCTAAATGAGGTAGGCTGATATGCATGGTTTCATGTGCATGAATAATAACTGGCTGAAAATACATATAGCATGACATACGAATTAGAATACATAGAAACTGTAAGTGCTAAAGTTGCATGACAAAGCATAAAATATGTCGAAATATAATCTGAAATCTAAAATACTGAATAACTGATATATGTATGCTATGGTCAAGACAATCTAAAACTGAATCACTGAAATGATGACTAGACTAAGACTATGGGAGCTATCATCTAACCAATAAACCCTAATGAGCAAATTTGGGGTCTAACCTATAACCCCAGTTGAAAGGGTGTCAGTACCATACGACGGATACTAACAATGGCTGTGTGGATCCACTGATATGTTGAACCAAAAGACTAAGGGTGTCAATCCTAAACTGATGGGTGACCCCTGGGAGGTAGTCAAGGTTGAACTGACGGGCGAATCCTCAAATCCAACGCTGGCTATGTAGTTTTGGAGTACAAGAGCTGCTATTAACCACTCTGCCTAACTGACATGGAAGTCTTCATCCTGGCACTCGCTCGGTGCAAAATACTACTCCTAACTGAACTGATTCAAAATACTGAACTATTTTAAAATTAACTGACCATGATAACTGACTGAACTGATATTGCTCATAACATATTCTGAAACTAATCTGAAGATACTGATGTTAAGTAAACAGCTAAGTTTTTTGGTTTTCATAACCCCCAAGACTCGATAACAATAATAGTAAAATAGTACTAAAACTTTGGGGACATAATATGAAAGCATTCATTCAAAATTCATTCTTGTAGGCATTTCACCAAACACTTGATATACATAGTGTACGCTAAGCATGGGGATAGTATAAAACTTGGAGTAATAACATGATTTTAACATTAATATCACTTATTTATGATTTAAATCAGTGAAAGATATTATTCAAATGTATAGGGTTTAATACCAACATCAATTTCGTATAAACATGATAAGTAATCAAAATTCATGGAGTTTCATGGTTAAAGTCACACTTAAAAATCATGGTAACTTGTAAAGATCATAATTTTGAATTTGGAAGTGGATACTTGGACTCCGTGGGGGAAAGGAATCCATGGATGAACACTTAACATACCTTAGTTTATAAATTTGTGAGGATTGATGGTGAATTATTCAAATTTGACCTTGAATCTTGAGGGCTGGGGTTTGTTCTTGGAAGAGACTATATTTGATTTGGGAAAAATTGAATAAAATAATAAACTAATAGTCTATTGGGACTTTGATCCCATGTTTTTCATGGATTGGGGTCATGGGAAAAAGACTAAATTGCCCCTTGTAGAAATTTAATTTTCGTCTCTGAAAATCTCAATTTTGACCATCACTGCGATGCGGTACTTATTGCAGTGTTTTACTTCTTTCACTAAAATTGCCATAACTTCTCAAACGACTATTGGATTTGGGTGAAATTTGTATCGTTGGAAATATAATTCAATTTTCTACTACTTGGTGGGTCTTGAGCTTGAAGATTCTCAATAAAGCAAATGATATGCTCATTTGAAGTTGACTAAAGCAACATTCTTATCAAAATTTCAATCGGTAAGGATTATTTTGATTTCTCTAATAGCTAGGAGTTATTGGAGACTTAATACACCTCAAACTAACTTATAAAACTATCAAAGAATGATAATGCACTATGCATGAGCTTGAAGAATGATGCTAACATTGGTTTAGATTTTTGGGGTATTGCAATATCTCCCCCTTAGGAACTTTCTTCCTCGAATGAGACTGGTTAAGCTGAAAGCACTGAGGAACTGAGATTACATGCTGAATATACATGATAAAAATGTGAACACGTGATTACATGACTAAGTATGAACATGACACATGACTGAACTGGTTCTGTGAATGGATGATAGACATGAGAATGATCTACAACTGAAACTAAGCATAGAAAAGAGGAATTCTATAAAGGTTGTTACCTTAAGCTGAGTCTGAGTTTGCAGAGAAAAGATGAGGGTACTTGGTAAGTATATCTGCTTCTGCTTCCCAAGTGTCTCCCTCAACGGACTGATTTCACCAAAGAAATTTGACTAAGGGAACTTCTTTGTTCCTTAGTCTATGAATCTGTCGATCAAGGATTCAACTGGAATTTCTTCGTAAGAAAGGCTGTTCTAAATATCCATGATTTCTAACGGAACGATAACTGCTGGGTCTCCAATACACTTCTTCAACAAGGAGATATGGAATATTGGGTGTACTGATGCTCAGTCTACTGGCAACTCAAGCTCATATGCCACCTTTCCAAAATGGCTCATAACTCTGTAAGGACCAACATATCGGGGACTAAGATTCCCTTTCTTACACAACCTTTTCACAGACTTCATGGGAGAGATTTTCAAGTGTACAAAATAACCAATCTCAAACTTAAGATCTTTCCTTCTCATATCTACATATGATTTCTATCAGCTCTGGGCTGCCTTAAGCCTCTCCTTGATCAACTGTACTTTCTCTAAAGCATAAAAAACCAAGTCTGGCCCTATCAAAGCGGTTTCTCCTACCTCAAACCAACCAATCGGAGATCTAAATCTCCTTTCATATAGAGCGTCAAACAGAGCCATCTGGTACTGGAATGATAGTTATTATTATACGCAAATTCAATCAAAGAAAATTGATCATCCCAACTGTCCTTAAAGTTGACAACACACACTCTCAATATATCCTCAAGGGTCTGAATGGTCCTCTCTATCTGACCATCTGTCTGAGGGTGAAAGGTTGTACTAAGGTAAACTTAGGTAGCAAGACCCTTCTAAAAAGCTTTCCAAAAGTGAGAGGTGAACTGCGTACCTCTATCTTAAATAATGGACAATAGAATACTATGCAACTAACCAACTCTCTAATATAGAGCTTGGCATAGTCCTTGACTAAATAGGAAGTATGGACTGGCAAGAAATGGACTGATTTGGTTATTCTATCCACAATTACCCAAATCAAATCATGTTGCTGACGAGTACGAGGAAAACCTGTTACAAAATCCATGTTACTTCTTCCTATTTCTAAGTGGGAATACTGAACTCCTGTATAGACCCACTTGGCTTCTGAAGTTCAATCTTCACCTGCTGACAAGTGGAACACTTAATTAAAAATTCAGCGACATCTCTTTTCCT
Organism: Capsicum annuum; assembly: GCF_002878395.1. Classification (NCBI taxonomy): domain Eukaryota; kingdom Viridiplantae; phylum Streptophyta; class Magnoliopsida; order Solanales; family Solanaceae; genus Capsicum; species Capsicum annuum. The sequence continues at coordinate 152,197,604 of NC_061115.1, read as the reverse complement.
CCCACTCCACCAATAGATTTTCTGCAGATCGCAGTACATCTTTGTGGCCCCTGGATGAATAAAGTAATGCACACTATGTAACTCTACCAGAATTCGTAGTCTCAACTCATCAACACACGGCACACACAATCTACCAAAGAAAATTCCAAACTATTCTGAACCCAAATACTACCCTCAGTTGAATCAACCAAATGAACACCTAATCTGGCAAGCTGATGAACTTCTCTAACTAACTTATTTTTGTTATACTCAACATGAGCAACACTACCCATAGACAATCTACTTAGGGTATTTTCTACTACACTGGCCTTGCCCGGGTGGTACAAAACACTCATATCATAATCTTTCAGCAACTCTAACCATCTCCTCTGACTCAGATTCAAATCCTTCTGTGAAAACACATACTGCAAGCTTTTGTGATCCATGAACATATCTACATACACCCCATACAGATAATGCCTCTAAATTTTCAAGTCAAAAATAACATCTGCTAACTCAATTTCATGGGTAGGGTAGTTCTTTTCATAGGGCTTAAGCTGTCTAGCAGCATAGGCCACAACCTTACCTTTATATATTAAAACATACTCCAAACTAACTCTAGAAGCATCACAGTACACAACAAACCCATCTAAACCATCTAGTAACATCAAAACTGAGGCTGTGGTAAGTCGAGTCTTTAACTCATTAAAACTCTTCTCACAAGAATTTGACCTCTGAAACTTAATTTTATTTTGAGTCAATCTAGACACGGGGGATGAGATAGATGAAAACCCTTCAACAAACCACCAGTAATAGCCAGCCAAACCCAAGAAATTCCTGATATCTGATGGAGAGATGGGTCTAGTCCAGTTTCTCACCGCTTTGGTCTTTTGAGAATCAACTCTAATGCCATTAATGGAAATAACATTGCCAAGAAAAGCTACTAATTTTTGCCAAAATTTGCACTTATTGAATTTAGCAAACAACTGATAGGCTCTAAGAGTCTGCAACACTATTTTGAGGTGGTTTGCATAATTGTTTTCATTACAGGATGTCATCAATGAAGACTATGATGAACATGTCCAAGTACTGCTTGAACACTCGGTTCATCAAGTCCATGAAGGCTGCTGAGGAATTTGTGAGACCAAAGGACATGACTAGAAACTCGAATTGACCATAGTGAGTTCTGAAAGATATTTTTAAAATGTCACATTCTATGACTCTGAGCAGATGATAGTTGAATCTGAGGTCTATCTTAGAAAAATAACTGGCATCCTGAAGTTGGTCGAATAAGTCATTAATTCAGGGAAGTGTATACTTTTTTTTGATTTTGACTTTGTTCAACTGATGATAGTTGATACACATTCTAAGAGAATCGTCTCTCTTACGCACGAATAAGAATGGTGCGCCTCACAGGGAGATGCTGAACCTGATGAATCCCTTATCTGGGAGATCTTTACACTATTTTTTTAACTCTTTAAGTTCAGCTGGAGCCATTCTGTATGGTGGAATAGAAATAGGTTGGGTATCTAGAAGAAGATCTATGCCAAAGTCAATTTCCCTTTTGAGAGAAACTCCAAGAAGATCTTCGGGGAACACATCTGGGAATTCCCTCACTACTGAAACTGAATCAAGGTTAGGAGTCTCAGAATTAGAGTCTTTGACTTAGACAAGATGATAAATACACACCTTAGTTATTATTTTCCTTACCCTAAGGTACGAAATAAGCTGACCCCTATGAGCTGTAGTATTACCCCTTCATTCAAGGACTAGTTCATTTGGGAACTGAAAATGAACTACTCTATTTCTATAATCAACTAAAGTATATCATAAGTGGAGCCAATCCATGCCAAGAATTACATCAAAATCCATCATCTCTAACTCCACAAGATCCACTAAAGTAACTTTCTGAGACACTGTAATCGGGTAGTTCCTATATACCCATCGGGTTACAATAAAGACACCCACAATGGTAGACACTACAAAAGGCTCTGATAAGATTTTGGGACTGACTCAAAGTTGTTGGCTATATAAGGGGTTACAAAAGAAAGAGAAGCTCCGAGGTCTAATAAAGCATAAATATGTAAATAAAATACTTGTAATGTACCAGTGACCACATCAGGAAAATTTTCTTGATCCTGTCAGGACTGAAGGGCATATAATTTGTTTGGACGCTGACCACTGGTAACACTGGAAGTGGCACCCTACTGAGTCGGGCAGCCGACTGGAACGATGACTGATGGGACTGGCCCTATTGGAGCAAATACTTACCTTTCTGAGAAACTACCTGACATGCTCAAATCTGATGGAATGGCTTGCCACACCCAAAGCATACATCACTTCCCGCTCTATACTCACCTTGATGGTTTCTACCTTATTTTTGGCAAAGAGGATTTGTACGACCACTGTTAACACTGCCTTGGGACTTACAGCCCGACGACCTATCCCAATTATCATTTTTGAATTTAGGTACTGGGACACTAGATGAAGATGGAGCTAGGACTAAAGATTTCTAATAAAACTGAGGATGGTAACCACCTTCTGGGCTGATTAAAATTAAAGCTACATGTTCTATCCCTTTTATTCTCTCTTTCCTTATCCTTATTATTCTACTCATAAATCTATTGAGCATGAACCATAAGACTAGATAAGTCCATATCCTTAATTAGAATTACGGTCCTACACTCCCTAACTTCACTGTCAGATACACCAAACACAATCTTGCTCATTTTAGGCCTGCTATTAGCTACCACATGAGAAGCATACCTAGCTAACTGAGTAAACTTAAGGGAATAATCTTTCATACTCATGTTGCCCTACCTCAAATTAATAAAATCTAACACCTTAGCCTCTCTTAACTTCAATGGAAAGAACTTATCTAAGAAGGCAGTAGCAAACTCTTCCCATTCTATAGGCCCTGTATCTGTGCCACTATCTACCCTCTACTGCTTAAACCATGTATGATCCACATCTTGTAGATGATAGGCAGCTAACTCAGCACTCTCACTAGAAGTTACCCCTATAATAAATGTTACCTTTTGGACCATGTCTAAGAATTTCTGTGGATCCTCTTCAGATTTGGATTCTAAAAATAGAGAAGGGTTCATTTGGGTAAAGTCCAGAATCCTAGCTATGGTAGTATTGGATACTGGTTTGGATGGAACAGTGGCTGGCTAAGAATTCTAAGACACTACAGAGTGAGCTAGAGTAGTGAATGCATCTCTAAACTTTACATGAGAAACATGCTCATTCAGGGGATCTTCCTGAACAAGCGGAAGTGCTGACTGGTTTATGTTTCTTCTTCCGTTTGTCTTTTTGGGAGGCATGTTCTGTAAATGAAAGTAAGAATAGATTAGACAGAGTTTTTAACATGATCTCATGCTCAGTCGCACGACATAAACACTTAAAGAAGGGAACTTTACCTAAAATGCCTAATAGCCTCTTGTCCAAAAGTGTGGCGCGCTTCATACCTATGCACAAAACTCTACTTGATGTGGCTTTCAGACTTCCTATGATAATTTAAAACCTTAGGCTCTGATACCAAGTTTTTAATGCACTGAGAGTACACCCTAGGTGCCACACGGTGCTTACAGTCTCGAGGGACCATAAGTTAACCCATGAGCTGGTACCTGCTATGAGCACTGAGTAAAACTGATAAAAAGGTCATATGTAGAATTTAACTGAGGAATGCCATAAGGTTTTAAGTAATAAATCTGATAAAATATATAAACAAAACTGATATTATGGGTAAAATATCTAATAATGACAACTGAAATTCAAGAACTGACGAACTGTCTAAAATATCTGAAAGCCTTTAAACTGACTGAATGAGAGTTGATGGGATAGGCCCCAACTAACTCCAACTAACTACTGAACTAAAAGCATGAAAATAAATACAGTCTATCCTCAAAATATGAGGACCCACCACTGCTGCAGATAATAATCTAGAAGGTCCGAACCTATGATATAATACATCATAGCGTAAGAAAAGAGTATGCGATCAGTACTTTAAATGTACTGGTATGCTAAATGAGGTAGGCCAATTTGCATGGTTTCATGTTCATGAATAATAACTGGCTAAATATATATATAGTATGACATACTGAATAGAATACATAGAAACTATAAGTTCTGAAGATGCATGACTAAGCATAAAACATATTCTAAATATAATTTGAAATCTGAAATACTGAATACTGATAATTGAATAACTAATATCTGTATACTATGGTCAATCCAATCTGAAACTAAATCACTGAACTGATGACTAGACTAAGACTGTGGGAGCTATCATCTAACCGGCATGCCCCAATGAGCAAATTTGGGGTCCAAACTGTAACCCCAGTTAGAAGGGTGTTAGTACTGTGCCACGGGTACCATCACTGGTTGTATGGATCCACTGATATACTATCCCAAAGGACAAAGGGCGTCAAGCCTAAACTGACGTGTGACCCCTAGGAGGTAGTCAAGCCTGAACTGACGGGTGACTCCTCAAATCCTACGTTGGCTACGTAGTTCTGGAGTATAGCGACTACTACTAATGACTCTGCCTAACTGACGGGAAATTTTTCATCCTAGCACTCGCTTGGTGCTAAATCCTACTTCCAATTGAACTGACTCAAAATACTGAACTATTCTAAGTTTAACTTATCATGATAACTGATTAAACTAATATTTCTCATAACATATTTTAAAACTAATCTGAAGATACTGATGTTAAGTAAACAACTAAGTTTTTGGGTTTTCATAATCCCCGAGACTCGATAGAAATAATAGTAAAATAGTACTAAGACTTTGGGGACATAATATGAAAGCATTCATTCAAAATTCATTCTTGTAGGCATTTCATCAAACACTTGATATGCAAAGTGCAAGCTAATCATGGGAATAGTATAAAACTTTGAGTAATAACATGATTTTAACATTAATATCACTTATTCATGATTTAAATCAGTGAATAACATTATTCAAATTGATAGGATTTAATACCAACATCAATTTCATATAAACATGATAAGGAATCAAAATTCATGGAGGTTCATGGTTAAAATCACACTTTAAAATCATGATAACTTGTAAAGATCATAATTTTGATTTTAGAAGTGGATACTTGGACTCCATGGGTGAAAGGGACCCATGGATGAACACGTAACATACCTTTGTTTTGTAAATTTGTGAGGATTGATGGTAAATTTTTGAGATTTGATCTTGAATCTTGAGTTCTAGGGTTTGTTCTTAAAAGAGACTGCTTTTGATTTGGGAGAAATTGAATAAAATAATGACCTAATAGGCCATTGGGGCTTTGATATCATGTTTTTCATGGATTAGGGTCATGGAAAAAGACCAAATTGTCTCTGAAAGAAATTTAATTTTCATCACTGAAAAGCCTGATTTTGACTATCACCGAGATGCGGAGTTAATGCGGTGAGTCACTGGAATTTCACTGTAAGTGTAGTCTAAGGATGAGTGCAAAATTACACCTTGGTACGACGCGGCGCCATCGCGGTTCTTTACTGGAAAAGGATGAACGTGAACTAGAACTCTACCGCGACGTGGGCTAATCACGGTGCTACACTAGAAATCAAATAATTGCTAATTTGTCCTTCACTGTGACGCGGTACTTATCGTGGTGTTCTACTTCTCTCACTAAAATCGCCATAAATTCTCAACCGACTATTGGATTTGGGTGAAATTGTAATCGTTGAAAAGCTAATTCAATTTTCTACGACTTGGTGGGTCTTGAGCTGGAAAATTCTCAATATAGCAAAATATATGATCATTTGAAGTTGACTAAAGCAACAATCTTATCAAAATTTCAATCGGTAAGGATTATTTTAATTCGTCTAATAGCTGGGAGTTATTTAGGGCCTTATGTAATGCCCCAAATTTGGTACCTGGAATGCTACACAGTGCTTATGACCCCAAAGGACCACAAGCTAACCCATGACTGACATCTGTACCTGAACACTGCATAATATACTGAATGATTGCAGAAATAAAGGCTGAAAGGCCATAAGGTTCAAAACTGTAGCATAACTGATAAAAATATAACATCTGGATGCGGTATCAAATACCTAAAACAACTAAAATAAATATCTGAACATGATAGTTTGAAAAGCCTCTAACTGGCTGAACTTTCTGAATAAGGAGTTGATGGGACATGCCCCTAAATAACTCCAACTAATAAATTAATTAATGAGATTATAAAGTAATGGTCATGTCCTCGAAGGATGAGGACTCACTGCTAACTCTGACTACAGAGACTGGAATGCTACTGATGCTCTGGAGCTTGTGCTTCTAAACCTATGGTATAATACACCATAGCGCAAATGCGTCAGTACATTGGAATGTACTGGTATGCATGTGAGGTAAGATGAATACAAAGGGTTCATATGCATGAACTATACTAACTGACCGAATAACATAAATGTAAGAATGCATGCATGAATACATAATAACCGTAACTGAGTTCGTGATAACATAATCACTGAGTCTGAGTACTGATAACATGAGATAATGATATCTGTATAACTGAAATAATTGATACTGAGCGACTGTATTTGACAGTCTAGATTCTGATGGAACTAGCTAGTTTTGTACTGTTCTGAATTGACTGTATCTGACAGTCCTGAATACTGTAGAACTATCTGAGTTCAATTACTGAGACTGAATGACTGTATCTAATAGTCTTGATTCTATACTGAAACTATGGGAAGTAGTCATCTAACCGACATGCCTCTAATACGCTGTTATAGCTGAGTTGGGGACCAATCTATAACCCTAATTGGAAGGGTATCAATACCACGCCACTGGTAATGACAATCTATGATTAACCCTAGTATAACAGATAACTCTAGTGAGAATAGTGGGACCCCTCATATAACAAGTTAAGCCACCTCATCTACCCTCGTATAACAGGCTATAATGTCTCAACCTACGCTGGCTATGTAGTTCTGGAACGTAAGGACTGCTTTCAAGAATCACACCCTCATATAACAGGTGAGTTCCCATCCTTGGGTTCACTCGGTACTAATTCCTACTACCATCTAAATAGACACTGAACATGGATTACTAGACTGAATTAACAGAATTAACTAAGTTTTGTTGACTGACGGAATATTATTAAGATCTGATAACGGACTAAGATTACTGGGATTGCTGAGTTTTCTGAGTCATGATACTGACTGTATACTATGGATCATGGCTTGTCGGAGGATATCATGAAAACATGACACTGCTTCTAGGCACCCAACTATATTTTTTGGGTACAGTTCCCCCAGGACTTGATGGAAGGAAACTAGCAAAGCATCACTTTCTTGAATACATGATCACATCAACAATCCATAATATAATAAGTTGGAGAATTCATAAAGTGCAAGTTCTAAAGCACCACAAAGGCCACACCTATACCCATAATTCATTGACTTAGACATTTCATCAAACACTTGACATGCATGAACTTGTACATGAATGGGGATTTCGTATTATGGTACTAGTAGGGCACTTTTTCTTAACATAGGTATTTAATAAAACACATGGTGAGCATAGTATATGTAGACAACATTACACAACAAGTAAACATCATAATTTCACCATTCAAGGGTTTAATCATGGATTCGGATGAAGCTACACGTATAATAATTAATTCCACTTAAGAATTATCACTAAACATGGATTAGAATTCAATTGGTCATTATCAACATGAACAAAACAAACCCAATATGAAAGTCATAAAATCCATATACTTGAACTTTAAAAGGAGATTCTTGGACTTCATGGACGAAAGGAGTCCATGAGTGAATACTATGCATATCTGGGTGAGTGATTTCTTGAGGATATATGGAGGAAAACTTGAATTCTTAGCTTGGAATCAAGCACCTAGGGTTTTTTGTTCTTGGGAATTGATCCTTGAGAGAAACCCTAATATGTTGTTGTAGAAGAATAATGAAATTATGAGCTATGGTCGGATGTAATTAGGGGTTAAATCAGGTGGAAAAAGACCCAAATACCCTTTTAAAATGACTTAAAATTCACTAAATGGGACCTGTAATGGCTCGTGCGATGGTCCATCGCTGGCTCGACAGTCCGTCATTTCAACCGTCGTACGTGGACCAAAAAAAAGACTCACTGCCTTATAGTGTAGGCTTGGGTGATGGTCCGTCGCAAGTTCGACGGTCTGTTAACCTGTCCGTCGCACCTTATCTAGAATGTTGACTAACTGCCTTGGCTGCGACGGTCTAGGCAACGGTCCATCGCTAGATCTACGGTCCGTTAACCTGGACATCGCACCTAGGCAATTCTGATAGCTCTGAGTAAAACGTCCATAACTTTTTACTCCAATACCAGATTTGGACGAAATTGGTATTGTTGAAGAGCTAATTCAATGTCCCATATGATAAATAGTGACAGCAATAACAACAACAATAAACCCAGTGTATTCCTACATAGTGAGGTCTGGGGAGGGTAAGATGTACGCAGTCCATACCTCTACGTCTAAAGAAGTAGAAAGGCTGTTTCTGATAGACCCCCGGCTCGAGACACAAAATACTATACAAATACATAGTAAAGCTTGGAACAAGATGGCATAACATAAATACGACACCTACAAGTAATAGAAAATAGAGAAAAGTAAACAGATTCGTAATAAAGCATGAAACAAGGTATCATAACAAGAATAATACCCCCACCAAGTAATTCCTTACACTAGCGGCCCAAACTGACCCTAGCCTTCAGCCCTAATTTGCGTCCTTCAGATCTTCCTATCTAGGGCCATGTCCTCAGTAAGCTATAACTGCTCCATGTCCCAGCTAATCACCTCTCCCCAGTACTTCTTTGTCCTACCCCTACCCCACTTAAAACTATCTAAAGCTAGCCTCTCACATCTATGAACCGGGGCATCCATGCCCCTCCTCATCACGTGTCCAAACCATCTCAATTGGACTTCCCGCATATTATTCTCCACTGGAGTCATACCAACCTTCTCCCTGATAGTCTCATTCTGAACTTTATCCCCCCTAGTCAGCGCACACATCCAACGCAACATCCGCATTTTTGCTACCCTCATTTTTTGAATATAGGAGTTCTTAACTGGCCAACACTCCACTCCATAAACATGGTGGGATGGACTGCCGCCCTGTAGAATTTGCCTTTAAGCTTGGCGGCACCTTCTTATCACACAACACCCCCGAAGCGAGCTTTCACTTCATCTATCCCGCCCCAATATGGTGCGAGACATCCTCTTCAATCTCACCGTTACCCTTAATCACGGACCCGAGATACTTGAAACTATCCCTCTTACATACCACCTATGATTCCAACTTCACTACCACCTCATTCTCCAGCCTCACATCATTAAACTTCCATTCTAAATACTTTGTCTTGCTCCTACTCAACCTGAACCCTTTAGACTCAAGAGTTTGTCTCCACACCTCTAATTTATCATTCACACCCACCGCATCTCATCAATCAAAACTACATCATCTGCAAAAAGAATACACCAAGGCACCTTTCCTTGAATACGCCGTGTCAACACATCCATCACCAAAGCAAATAAAAAGGGAGTAAGAGTAGATCCCTGATGCAATCCTATCGTGACAGTGAAATGGTCTGAGTCTCCTGCCGCCGTCCTCACCTGAGTTTTGCTCCATCATACATGTCCTTAATTTCTTTGATATATACCACCGGGACTCCACTCACCTCCAAGTATCTCTAAAGCACCTCCTTGGGGACTTTGTCGTATGCCTTCTCCAAGTCGATAAACACCATGTGTAGGTCCTTCTTTCTTTCCCTATACTGTTCCACCAACCTCCGTACCAGGTGAATTGCCTCCGTCATCGAGTGGCTAAGCATAAATCCAAACTGGTTCTTCGAAATAGACACTATTTGTCTCAGCCTCACCTCGACCACTCTCTCCCAAATCTTCATAGAGTGACTTAATAACTTAATACCCCTATAGTTATTGCAACTCTGAATGTCACCCTTGTTCTTATAAAAAGGGATCATAGTACTCCATCTCCAAGACACGGGCATTTTTGCCGTCTTGAAAATTTTGTTAAACAATCTAGTCAACCACCTTAAACCAGCCTCGCCAGAAAACTTTCAAAAATCTACTGGTATCTCATCAGGTGTAACATCCCATATTCAAGTACGTGTATTGGTCTTATTTATATGGAATTATTTTTTTTATTTTATTTATACCGAAATTTGCCCGTCAATGGTTCCATGCGAAGGTTATTAAATAAGCTTTCCAACGATATAAAAATTTCCAAAAATGGATAGGTTTTGGATATAATCGAGCACGTTCAAAACTATAAAATGGTGGCCGGGATATTTGGGAATAGTAAATGTGCAGGAAGATTTCCTGCACACAAAGTACTGAGGCCAGCCGAATTTTTAGGTCAAATTCAAACGATCATAACTCCCTTAATATAACGAAATGGGAGACCTGCGACCTATGAAAAGAAAGATCTTTGAGTCTTTTTTCCAATTAAATTGGTTTCATACAAATCCAATGTCTGAGTAAGGAGTTATATTCGTTTTACTTAAGCCTATCAAAATAGATTTTTAGAGTCAACTTCAAATGACCATAACTCCTTGTACCGGATGAACTGGGTGACCTACTTTATATGAAATGAAATCCCTTTGAATTATCCTTCCAACGATACCAATTTCACCCAAATCTGATATCAGAGTAAAGAGTTATGGTTGATCTACTTTGGCTTATCAAAACAGTCCACCAAAGGACAGATTTGACATTATTTAAATTTTTAAGGCATTTTGGTCATTTCCTATTATATTATGGACGGGAATATGTGTATATATACATGTATATAAGTTCAAAAACTCATTTTAATCATCAATCATTGAAGAAGAACAAACCCTAGCCAAATTTGACCTTTAAATTACTTTTGATTCAACCGTAAAAATTCTAAAGTAATCCGATAACTGCGTTTGTCATCTTGAGAGCTTCGAACGACACCTATTATTTGTGCAAACAGGATTGCATAATGAAGAGGTGAATTCTAAGGAATGAATATTGTTTGCCTTTGTTCTTTTCCATATGTATATCTGTGATAGAGGATTATATGTATTGGTTGTTATTGAAAGGTGATGGAAATAGGGTTATGCGCTATTTTGCATGGTTTGGTTGTATTGAATTGTGGAAGGTGGATATGGTAATTGAGTTATGGAAGGTGGATATGGTAATTGAGTTATGGAAGGTGGATATGGTAATATACTATTAAATTGATGATTATTTATTTCTATGGCTCAATTTGTTTAATGGATTGGTTGGAAGGATAAATGAATCCAAACTTGATATTGATGGATGTTGTATGAATATGCATGGCATGTGAATGTAATTGGAGTATAAGAGGGTTAAAGTGACACCCTTTATGGTGTAATTAAGGCTTACTACTTAACCACTAGTTTGGTGAATTTAAATAATTGAATTGTGACATTTGGTTGCTAATAGTAGATTGCTTTATATGTTCATTGTAGATAAGTAATCCGAAAAGACGGGAAGTCCATTTGGGACTAGTATTGAAGGTTGACAGTCAGGTATGTAAAGCATACTCTATACCATATCTTTGGCATGAAAGTGAACAATTGTTCTATTAAGAAAGTTTCCAAAGTTATTCAATAACATGCGATCCATAATGGTTTTGTATGATGTCCTACGTTAGCAATGAACTTGTTTCCACCCTACAAGATGTCAAGACATTCCAATACTTACTTGTTTTCCAAATCTTATATGTTTATTGAACTAATAAATGTCAGAAGGTATCCAGTTACTCAAACAAGATCCATGTGCTATTAATGACTCCAAAACGTTTCATTGATATACCAATAAGTTCCTACTTCATTGTTATGGCATTGATGACTTCAAAACAATTCATTGATGTGCCAATGAGTTCTTACTTCATTGTTATTGCATTGATGGTCTATTTATTTGTCTCTTATTGATGTATCAATGTTTCAAAGTATCAAAAATGCGGTGGCGACCGAAATAACAATCTCAAAGATTAATTGAACTAAGTGATGCAAGTTCTCTCTATCGGGTGGTATCCCAGGGGCATAAGCCTATCATGGGTCGATCCCTATTTATGTGTTTATGGGTAGTATTCCAGGGGCATAAGCCTATCATGGGTCGATCCCAGTTGATATGTACTGGAGGCAGCCTAATGGTCACAGTACAGTACAGTAATAATTACAAAGATGATAAGAACGAAGGTAAAGTGATTGAATAAATACAATGTATAGGTTGTCACAAGTTCTAGTAAGTGTGGTCCACTCCTATTACGATTTATTCACTTGTTTCTGATTTCTATTGAGCTCCTATATCATATGTGATTATCTACAGCTTTACATACTCAGTACATATTTTGTACTGACGTCCCCTACGGGGGACCTACATTTTATGCTACAGGCACAGGTACCTCAGCTCATACACCGCACAAGTAGGAGCCAGGATATCCAGCTGCTTTTGGTGAGCTCCAATTTGCTTTTGTGCTTTCCATGTCATATCCAGTCACTTTTGGTATTGTATAAAAGTTAGTTATATGGCGGGGTATATCTCGACCTTAGTTAAACTCTTGTGTATTGTCTAGAGGATTTGTAGACCTAATGTACATTCAAGGTGGTGTTTTGTTAATAGACGTGATGGCTCCAATGGCCAAGTATTGTATATACATATATATGTGTGCTCGAGCTTATACAGGTGATTATTTCCTTTTATATGTGATATGATGCTGTTCAAATTTTGGTTTATCATAGAGGTATACATGGGAAGTATAAGGTTATGAGCTGGTTCTCCCCGACCTCATCGGTTATGGGTGCCAGTCTGCCCCAATAGAATTTGAGGTGTGACAATAGTGTATCAGAGAAGTTCGTCCTAGTGAGTCTACAAAGCCGTGTCTACGTAGAGTCTTGTTTATTGATGTGTCGTGCACCGCATATATTAACAGGAGGCTATGGACATTTAGGAATTGTTTCTTTTTCTTCATGTCTTAGAACGTGTGATAGAGCCTATATTGTATATGAAGTCATAGTTGACTACTGAATTCATTTGTTTCTCTTATTATAGTAATGATGCCGGTTACCAGAAGTAAGAATACCGATAAACAAGTAGATGTGCCTGCCGGAGAGGGGACTAGTAAGTCACCCACTATACCAGCTAATCAAAGTAAGGCTCCAGCTGGTCATGCATCAGAAACTTCTTCCACTCCAGAAGAAATAAGGGGGAGGAAAACTATATCCCCAGAGCCACCTATTAATGCTACTGATCAAGATCTTAGAAATGCAGTGTAACTTTTGACTCGTATAGTTGCTGGGAAAGCTCAAGGGCAATCCATTCCTACCACGGGTCCTAGTGATACAGATAGGACGGCTAGCCTTCGAACACAAGATTTTCTTAAGATGGATCCTCTCACTTTTACTGGATCAGATCTTAACGAGGACCCACAGGACTTTATTGATCAAATTCAAAGGGCCTTAGATGTTATGCATGTAACGGGTAGAGAGACAGTAGAGTTAGCGGCGTATAGATTCAAAGGGAAGGCTATATATTGGTACGAGGATTGGAAATGATCTAGGGGTATTGATGCACCCCAAGCTACTTGGAAAGAGTTGAAAGAGGCATTTTTTGATCATTATCTTCCATTCGAGATTCGTCAGGACCGTGTAGATCAGTTTTTAAATCTTCGTCAGGGGAATATGAGCGTGAAGGAGTACAGTCTCTGATTTAATTCCTTGTTGAGATATGCTCCTAATGTTGTAGCTACTATGGATGACAGAGTTTATCAATATTTGGATAGGATTGATCCATATCTGGTTAGAGATTATACTATTGCCGCTTTGAACAAAGATATGGACATAGCGAGGATCCAAGCTTTTGCACAAAAAATGGAAGATCAGAGGCAGAGGAGAAGAACACAGGAATTAGAAAAAAGATATTCCAAAAGGGCCAGATCTACAGGGCAGTTCATGGCATCCCAAGGAGGGTTCAGACCATAGTTTTCTGCTAGACCACCTAGGCCATTATCTTCTTATTCTGTAGCTAGTTCCCCATCACAGTTCCAAGGGTCCAGAGGAAATCAATTTGGTCACAGAAGTGAGAGTCAGAGTTCGCGGACAGTGGGGTACCAAGGGCAAAGGAATATGAGCCAATAAAGACCTCCTCGAAAGCCAAGAAATAAATATGGAAGGTATCATTTGGGTGTATGTCGGCTGGGGACCAATGTTTGCTTTTGGTGCAGTATATCGGGGCATATGATGAGAGAATGCCCACGAAGGGGAATAGGGGGTATGGCATGACCTACGGGGTCATTTATTGCATCATCATCATCGATGCCTTATTCAGGAAGGGGTGCACAACCAATGTGTCATGTTAGAGGTGATAGAGGAGCCACGGTTCTAGCGGGGCTCAAAATCATATGTATGTTCTAGTGGATCGACAGAATTTAGAGACTTCCCCAGATGTGGTTACGGGTACGTTGTCTATCTTTTTATTCGATGTATATGCCTTAATTGATCCCGATTCTACATTATTTTATGTTACTCCATTGGTTGCTGGAAAGTTTGAAAGAATACCCGAACTGTTAGTTAAGCCATTTGAAGTGTCCACACCGGTTGGGGAATCTATTATAGCTAGAAGGGTTTACCAAAACTGCATAGTAACTATTTGTGGTCATGATACGATGGCTGATCTCGTGGAGTTAGAAATGGTAGATTTTGATGTTATAATAGGTATGGACTGGTTGTTGTCTTGTTATGCCATAATTGATTGTTGCATGAAAAAGGTATATTTCCATTTTCCAAATGAATCAGTCCTTGAATGGAAGGTGAAATTGGTGCGCCAAGAGGTAGATTTATTTCTTATTTTAAGGCAAGAGGAATAATTTCCAAGGGATACATATATCATTTAGTTAGAGTAAGGGATACAAAAGTGGAGCCACCAACTCTTCACGCTGTTCCGGTGGTAAATGAATTTTCTGATGTATTTCCTAAAGATCTTCTAGGTTTGCCTCCTGAACGAGAAGTAGAGTTTGGTATTGATGTAATACCAGGCACCCAACCAATCTCCATTCCTCCGTATAGAATGGCCCCAGTAGAATTATGAGAATTGAAAGAGCAATTGAAAGATTTGCTAGAGAAGGGATTCATAAGGCCTAGTATGTTCCCTTGGGGAGCACCAGTGTTATTTGTGCCCAAAAAGGATGGCTCGCTGAGGATGTGTATTGATTATCGATAATTGAATAAGGTGAATATTAAGAATAAATATCCTCTCCCAAGAATTGATGATTTATTTGATCAGTTACAGGGCGCCAAGTGCTTTTCTAAGATTGATTTGAGGTCAGGTTACCACCAAGTGAGGGTCAAAGAGAAGGATATACCCAAGACAGCTTTTCGAACATGGTATGGTCATTATGAGTTTCTAGTTATGTCATTTGGGCTAATAAATGCACCCACAACTTTTATGGATTTGATGAATAGGGTGTTTAAGCCATTGCTGGATGTATTTGTGATAGTTTTTATAGATGATATTCTAGTTTATTCTAGATCAGAAAAGGACCATGCCAATCACTTACGACAGGCATTGCAGACTCTTCGTGATTGTAAGCTTCATGCAAAGTTCTCTAAATGTGAATTTTGGTTAAAGTCGGTGTCATTTTGGGTCATATTGTACTAGTGAAGGGATAAAGGTTGATTCTCAAAAGATAGAAGTTGTGAAGAACTGGCCAACGCCCACAACGCCTATGGAGATTTGTAGTTTTCTCGGGTTGGCCGGTTATTATAGAAGGTTTTTTGAAGGCTTTTCTTCCATTTTAGCACCCTTGACCAAGCTAACCCATAAAGCATCCAAATTCCAATGGAATGATGCCTGTGAGAAGAGTTTTCAAGATTTAATGAACAAGTTAATTTCTACACCCGTGTTGGTACTTCCAGAAGGCACCGAAGGGTATATAGTGTATTGTGATGCTTCCAGAATTGGTTTAAGATATGTATTGATGCAGCATGGTAAGGTAATAGCATATGCTTCTAGACAATTGCGGCCATATGAGAAAAATTATCCTACACACGATCTTGAGCTGGCAGCAGTTATTTTTCCTTTAAAGATATGGCGCCACTACTTATATGGGGTTCATGTTGATATATATACTGACCATAAGAGCTTGCAATATATTTTTAATCAGAAGGATCTAAATTTAAGGCAGCGAAGATGGCTTGAACTATTAAAGGACTATGATGTTGATATCTTGTACCATCCAGAGAAAGCAAATGTGGTAGCTGATACGTTAAGTCGTAAGGCTATGATGGTGCCTATAAAAAGGCAAGGGATGATTCAAGATCTTCACTAGTTAGATAGTTTGGGAGTTCTCCTTCTTGAAACTCCGGATAAAGAGCTTATCGTACATCATGCTGCGAAATCTTCATTAGTAGATGAAGCGAAAGAGAAACAATATGCAGATCCTATTTTATTACAGGTTAAGGAGAACATTCAGAGTGGTGCGATCAAGGCATTTGAGCTTACGCGAGAAGGAGTACTTCAGTGCCAAAACCGATTATGTGTGCTGGATGTAGACGGGCTAAGAAAGAAGATTATGACAGAGTCACATTGTTCAAGGTATTCCATTCATCCAGGATCAACTAAAATGTATCAAGATTTGAAAGATATGTATTGGTAGAATGACATGAAGAAGAGCATTGTAGAATTTGTAGCTGAATGTCTAAATTGTCAAAAAGTTAACACCAAAAACCCGGAGGTTATATGAAATGCATTGATCTTCCAAGCTAAAAGTGGGACATGATCAACATAGATTTCATTATTGGTTTGCCTCGTACATCCCGAAAGTTCGATTCTATATGGGTGATTGTTGATAGGCTTACCAAATCCGCATATTTCCTACCAGTTAGGACCACTTACACAGTTGAAGAGTATGCGAAGCTGTACATTAAAGAGATAGTCCGATTACATGGAGTGCCAATTTCTATTATATCAGATCGGGGAACCTAATTTACCGCAAACTTTTAGAAGTCTTTTCAGAGGTGTTTGGGAACACAAGTGAAGTTGAGTATAGATTTTCACCCTCAAACAGATGGATAAGCAGAATGTACCATCCAAACACTTGAAGATATGCTACGAGCTTATGTAATAGATTTTAAGGGCAACTAGGATGATCATTTACCTCTTATTGAGTTTGCCTACAATAATAGCTATTATTCAAGTGTCAAAATGGCACCATATGAAGCTTTATATGGAAGGAAGTGTAGATCACCAATAGGATGGATTGAAGTGGGTGAAACTCTTTTGTTCGGACCGGATCTTGTTTATCAAGCCATAGAGAAGGTTAAAGTAATTCAGCAACGACTGAAAATAGCCCAAAGTCGACATAAGTCATATGCGGATAGTAGAAGGAGAGGGCTAGAGTTTTCTATAGGTGATTAGGTATTTTTGAAGGTATCACCAATGAAAGGGGTAATGAGATTTGGCAAGAAAGGAAAGTTGAGTCCATGTTATATAGGCTCGTATAAGATCACTCGAAGGTTTGGACAAGTTGCATATGAATTAGAGCTACCCCAAGAGCTCTCATCAGTACATTCGATATTTCATGTGTCAATCTTCGAAAGTGCATTGGAGATCCATCACATATCACTTCTACTGAGGAAGTGCAAGTTGCGGAAGATCTTACCTATGAGAAAGTGCCTATTTCTATTCTAGATTGCCAAGTTAAGAAAATGAGAAATAAAGAGATAGTATCTGTGAAAGTACGTTGGAGAAATCGTCAAAGGGAAAAGATTACATGGGAAGCTGAGGAAGCAATGAAATCTAAGTACCCTCATTTGTTCAAAGATGAAGAGGAAGTTCAAGAAATGGAGTTAGAACATTAACAAGTAAGTTTTTTTTATATATGCATAGTATTTATGTGATGATGTAAATATTAATGATGGACTTGAACTTGTTTCGATTGAATAACTATGCTAACATTCGAGGACGAATGTCCTAAAGGGGGTAAGGATGTAACACCTCCTATTCAAGTACATGTATGGGGGTATTCAAGTACATGTATTGGTCTTATTTATATGGAATTAATTTTTTTTATTTTATTCATACCGAAATTTGCCCATCGATGGTTTCATGCGAAAGGTATTGAATAAGCTTTCCAACAATATAAAGATTTCCAAAAATGGATAGGTTTCGGATATAATCGAGCACATTCGAAACTATAAAATGGTGGCCGGGATATTTGGGAATAGTAAATGTGCAGGAAAATTTCCTGCACACAAACTACTGAGGCCAGCCGAATTTTTGGCTCAACTTTAAACGGTCATAACTCCCTTAATATAATGAAATGGGAGACCTGAAACCTATGAAAATAAATATCTTTGATTATTATTTCCAATGCAATTGGTTTCATCCAAATCCAACGTTTGAGTAAGGAGTTATACTCGTTTTACTTCAGCCTATCAAAATAGATTTTTAGGGTCAACTTCAAATGACCATAACTCCTTGTACAGGACGAACTGGGTGGCCTACTTTATATAAAATGAAATACCTTTGAATTATCCTTCCAACTATACCAATTTCACCCAAATCCGATATCGAAGTAAAGAGTTATGGTCGATCTACTTTAGCTTATCAAAATAGTCCACCAAAGGGCAGATTTTACATTATTTAAATTTTTAAGGCATTTTGGTCATTTCCTATTATATTATGGATGGAAATATGTGTATATATACATGTATATGAGTTCAAAAACTCATTTTCATCATCAATCATTGAGGAAGAACAAACCCTAGCCAAATTTGACCTTTAAATTACTTTTGATTCAACCGTAAAAATTCTAAAGTAATCTGATAACTGCGTTTGTCATATTGAGCGTTTCGAACGAAACCTATTATTTGTGCAAATAGGATTGCATAATGAAGAGGTGAATTCTAAGGTATGAATATTGTTTGCCTTTGTTCTTTTCCATATGTAGATGTGTGATAGAGGATTATATGTATTGGTTGTTATTGAAAGGTGATGGAAATAGGGTTATGGACTATTTTTCATGGTTTGGTTGTATTGAATTGTGGAAGGTGGATATGGTAATTGAGTTATGGAAGGTGGATATGGTGATATACTATTGAATTGATGATTATTTATGTCTATGGCTCAATTTGGTTTAATGGATT
>NC_061115.1:152143548-152178349 GCF_002878395.1 Capsicum annuum | reverse complement strand
ATATTGAATTGATGATTATTTATGTCTATGGCTCAATTTGGTTTAATGGATTGGTTGGAAGGATAAATGAATCCAAACTTGATATTGGAGGATGTTGTATGAATATGCATGGCATGTGAATGTAATTGGAGTATAAGAATTGTGACGTTTGATTGCTAATACTAGATTGCTATATATGTTCATTGTAGATAAGTAATCTGAAAAGACGGGAAGTCCATTTGGGACTAGTATTGAAGGTTGACAGTCAGGTATGTAAATCATACTCTATACTATATCTTTGGCATGAAAGTTAACAATTTTTCTATTAAGAAAGCTTCCAAAGTTATTCAATAACATGTGATCCATAATGGTTTTGTATGATGTCCTACGTTAGCAATGAACTTGTTTCCACCCTACAAGATGTCAAGACATTCCAATACTTACTTTTTTTCCAAATCTTACATGTTTATTGAACTAATGAATGTCAGAAGGTATCTGGTTACTCAAACAAGATCCATGTGCTATTAATGACTCTAAAACATTTCATTGATATACCAATAAGTTTCTACTTCATTGTTATGGCATTGATGACTCTAAAACACTTCATTGATGTGCCAATGAGTTCTTACTTCATTGTTATTGCATTGATGGTCTATTTATATGTCTCTTATTGATGTATCATTGTTTCAAAGTATCAAAAATGCGGTGGTGACCGAAATAACAATCTCAAAGATTAATTGAACTAAGTGATGGAAGTTCTCTCTTATCGAGTGGTATCCCAGGGGCATAAGCCTATCATGGGTCGATCTCTATTTATGTGTTTATGGGTAGTATCCCAAGGGCATAAGCCTATCATGGGTCGATCCCAGTTGATATGTACTGGAGGCAGCCTCATGGTCACAGTACAGTACAGTAATGATTACAAAGATGATAAGAACGAAGGTAAAGTAATTGAATAAATACAATGTACAGGTTGTCACAAGTTCTAGTAAGTGTGGTCCACTCCTATTATGATTGATTCACTTGTTTCTAATTTCTATTAAGCTCCTATATCATAGAGGTATGCATGGGAAGTATAAGGTTTTGAGCTGGTTCTCCCGAGCCTCCTCGGTTACGGGTGCCAGTCCGCCCCAATAGGATTTGAGGCATGACATCAGGCCCCGTCTCCCTACCCCTTCGCATCCTACGAACAGCCTCTCTAACCTCCTCTACCTTAAAACGTCTACAATAACTAAAATCCCGACACTCCTCTGAGTGCTCCAGCTCTCCTAACACAATAGCTCTATACCCTTCGTCATTCAAGAGCCTATGAAAATATCATTGCCATCTATTCTTAATGTGGCCATCCTCCACCAACACTGTACCATCCTCCCTCTTAATGTACTTCACCTGGTTGAGGTCACGACCCTTCCTCTCCCTAGCCTTAGCGAGTCTAAACAACCTTTTTTCCCTCCTTTCTCCTGTAACCCCGCATACAAGCTCTCAAAAGCTGCCGTCTTAGCCGCCGTAACTGCTAACTTAGCCTCCTTCCTAGATAACTTGTACTCTTTCCTATTTACCCACTTCTCTTCTTCGTCCTTACTCTTAAACAACTTAGCATACGCCCCTTTATTGGTCTCCACTTTCTTCTTAACCTCTTCATTCCACCACTAATCCCCCCAATGATGCCCAGCCCAGCCCCTAGAAATACCCAATACCTCACTAGTATTCTCCCTGATGCACTTAGCCACCCTATCCCACATGATAAATAGTGAAAATATTAAAAATTTCATGTGTACACAAATGGATTTATCTTTCAAGGTAAATTTCTAACATTCTTGGGATGATTTCAACCTAGGTAGAAGTATGGGGTGTTACACCTTAATATACCTCAAGCTAACTCATAAAACTATCAAAGAATGATAATAAACTATGCATGAGATTAAAGTATGAAGATAACATTGGTTTGGATTTTTGGGGTATTACACTAATGAGGTACTAGCTCACACCTTTATTAAGGCACGTGACCATAACACGAAAATTTTGCTAAATTTAACTGTAGGTGGTTAGGCTTTAGAAAAGATTTATGATGATCTATTTAACTTGTTGAATTGGATTACACAAGGAAATTTGAATTGGCATGGTGATACCTCAAGGAGCTCAGTGAAAAAGGCTACGGGTATGATCGAAGTTGATAACATAACAGTCTTAGCTACCTAACTTTCAGCTATGCATAATCAAATGATGAATTAATGCAAATTGGGTGTGCAGCAGCCTTAGGCTCAGGCTAATATGGTGCAACAGGCTTTGGTTGGTGTAAGATTTGTGGCAATAGTGTCCACTCTATAGGCTTGTGTGTTGCAAATCCTAAATCTGTTAATATTTTGGGCATTGCTTAAAAGATGAATTAGGCAACCGCCTGTAGCCAAAAGTGGCAAACTCGGCCCATTCATTCTTGGGGAAACAACCAGTAGCAGCAATTTTAGCAGTCAAAATATAAAAAATAGGCCAGTAACAATAAGGAAACACTATAAAATATCTTGGCTAATCAAGATCAGATAGTTGCTGATATAAAAAATCAGCAAACTGCATAGAAATAGTTGGAGCAGCAGTTGGGGAAATTGCAACATGCACATAATGCCATGCCTCAAGGTGGTTTGCAATGTGATAATGAACCTCTGAAAAAAGTAATGCAATAACATTTAGGAGTGGTAAAGAGCTAAATTGTAGATGTTACGCCCCAATAGTACACCTTGGGCACTACACGGTGCTTACAGTCACAAGTGGCCAAAAGCTAACCATGATACTGGTACCTATTGTGAGCACTAAATAAAACTAATAAGAAAAGAGTATTTGCAGAATTTAACTAAAAAATTCAATAAGATTTTAAATCATAGATCTAATAATGTCTGTAAAACAACACTGATAATACTGATAAAATGGCTAATAATGATAATTGAAAAGTAACTAACTGTCTGTTCTAGTTTGACAGCCTCTAAACTAATTGACTGTGGAGTTGATGGGACAAGCCCCTAACTAACTTTAACTAACTAAATAACTGAACTACTGACTTACTGAATGCAAGATAACTCGTCCTCGAAGGATGATGACTCAGTACTGTTGACTACTACTGATAGGGTGATCTGTCTAAGTACAGTCAGGAACCTGAACATCTGAACCTATGATATATGACATCATAGTGTAAGAAATAAGTATGCGATCAGTACTTTGAATTTACTGACATTCTAAATGGGTTTAGGCAAATATGCATGGTTTCATGTGTATGAGTAATAACTGTCTAAATGAATAGGATGGATTACTGAGTAGAATGCATGAGATCTGTAAAGACTGAGAATGCATGACCAAGCATAACATATGATCTGAATATAATCTGTAAACAGAAATACCAAATACTAATAAATGGATAACTAACATCTATATGCTATAGTCAGCAAAACTGAAACTGATTATTGAGCTGAATACTGGACTGATACTGTGGGAGCTATCAACTAACCGACATGCCCCAATAAACTAGTTAGGGTCCAACCTGTGATCCCAGTTGGAAGGGTGTCAATACCATGCTACGGGTACTAACACATGGCTGCGTGGATCTACTAAAGAGTCACCCTCAACTAGCAGGTGCTCTAATGAGATATGTGTTACCCTTATTTGGCAGGTGAACATTTTATCAACCCTCAACTGGAAGGTTGATATCTCTAACCTACACTAGGTACGTAGCTCTGGAACTAAGGGACTGCTACTAAAGGTCAAAATCTCTACTGGTAGATGAGAGCCATTCCTATGTTCGCTCAAAGCTAAGTCTTACTCCCAACTGAACTGGCACTGATTACAAAACTGAGCTATACTTAACTAAACAAACAACTGATCATGATTAACTTGACTGAAAGATAATGCCCATAGTTTATCTGAAATTATTTTGAAGATACTGAAACTAAGTATACAACTAAATTTTGGGTATTCATAACCCCCAGGACTCAATAGCAGAGCAATAGGAACACATGAAAGCTTTGAAAACCATAATAGGGAATCATTACTTAAAATCCATCACTTTGGTATTTTATCAAACACATGGGGATCAAGACTTTAACACGGGGATACTTTTAAACATGATGAAATAACGATCATATGAAAAAATAATAAAATGAGGATTTGTTCTTAATTCTTATGAACATGATATGGAAACCACAATATTTGAAACATACTATAATGCATTCCACTTGAAACAAATTATAATCTTAAGTTGAAATTTAAATGTAAAGAAATTCATGGACTTAAGCATGGGAATGAGTGAAACATGTAGGAATAGAATAATTGCAATACTAAAATCATACTTATGGCTTTAACAATGAGATTTCATGCTTCAAACGTGTAAGGGCTGCTTTCAACAAAAATAGATTATAAACATCTTGTATAATCAAAATTCATCAAAGCTTCATGGAGATAAATCATTATAAACATGTAATTTCATAATTTAAAACATATAAGAAGGATTATTAGACTCCATGGGTGAAAAAGGGCCCATGTATGAACATCTAACATACCTCAAAAGCTTAAATCCTAAAGGAGAATAACTTTTCTTGAAGGTTCTTGAATGATGGTGCTTGAATTCTTGAGTTTTATTGAAGAAAGGGTTTGAATATTGTTTTTGGGGAATGATCATGATAAAAACACTAAATTTTATTTTGAGAATGATTGAGGAGTTATGTGGTTTCAGTTGATGAAATTTGGGGTTAAATGGGTGGAAAAAACCCCAAAGATCTCATTTAAAACATCATTACATTGCTGAACGGGCTTGCTTGATAGACCGTCACTCAATCCATCAGTTTATGGCCAAAAAATGAGTTCACTGCCTGAGGTTGATGGCCTGGATTAAAGGTATGTCACTGGCTTGACGGTCCACCGACCTGGCCATCGCACCTCGGCAGTCAGACAGCTCTCTGGTAAAACATGCATAACTTTTACCCCAATAACGGATTAGCAAAATTGGTATCGTTAGAAATGTAACTAAATTATACATCTATTGGTGGGTAATAAGATCAAAAACTCTTAGTGATACGAAATATATGCTCATTTGAAGTTGACTATAGCAACATCCTTCTCAAGAACTCAATTGGTAAGGGGATATTTTGATTCGTCTAATAGCTAGGAGTTATTTGAGGCCTTAATATATGTCAAACTCACTTATAAAACTGCCAAAGTACTATTATTTACTTCTCATGAGCTTGAAGCATTGTCGTAATATTGGTTTGGATTCTCGGGGTATTACAATATCTCCACCTTGGGAATATTCATCCTCGAATGAGATTGGTTTGACTGAGAGTACTGAACTAAGGCAAGTGAGATCACATACTAAACATTTATGGTTGGGAACATGATTGCCTAACTGAGTCTGAAACATGATACATAAACTTAATATCATAAATATAACTGATCTCTTGAATATATGTAATGACATGAGAATGGTTACAAAGCTGAGATAGAAACGAGAGAGACAACTTATGAGTAACCATTACTTGAAGCTGGATCTTGTTATGTGGAGAGAAGATGGAAGGTTTAGGACATGGAAGCTCGGGGGATTATAATACATCTCCTTCTTAGGATATTATGTCCCTCAAAAGATACTAAATTGGCTGAAATACTGAGAAAAGACTGAGATGATGCACGGGCACGTATGAACTGAATCATGACTGAATATCTAGAATCTAAAACTGATGCATGAACTGAACTAAGCTGAATTTGTCATTTGTAGAGGTATGAATATGTTACCTCATGGAATAGCCATGTTTATGAGACTTCAGATAGTATGACTAGGTGGAAAGATGGAAAACCCTAGGATCTTGTCTGTCTAATGGCTAAGATGAATTGCTGCTTTACGGACTAACTCATACTGAAAACTTATACTCAACTAAAGCATTTCTTCAATGCTCTTTCTAAGAATTTCTAATAATATTAGAGAGTAGAGAATATTGGGCATGATCTGAATAATACATAGGTAGAAGGAATCTCATCATGGCTATAATTCTGTAACATAGAACATAGGCCTACAAAACCTAAGCTCGGATAGAATTGATATGCATTAGACAATGCAACTGCTACTTTCAAGCTTAGACATATCCAGGAATACTACCTCAACTATACCTTCTACCTTAATATTGCACTTCACTTGAAACTATTGAAAATATTCACATGGGCACTCATAACTCTACCTACAGAAGTCTGAGTTAGACCAAATTCTCCTACTATGTTTAAGCCTACTCAAATCTACAAAATGCACACATAACACTGTAATACTAGTCTGAGTCATGAATTCAATATACTATGCATTTCATAACTTCCCATCTCCTAAATAATTCTGATTTCCCCTTCAACAAATAAATACAACCTCTTATTAGCCATTCACTAATGCGTAATGCATTTATCCACTTACACACCAACATGACATTTAAGCCTATATTTATAACTATAGCCTCTTGTAAAACAAGCATGCAATAATTTTTCCTTAACATAAAATATTTACACTCTATCACCTAAGTAATTTCTCATCACTACATTATTTCATTAGGAAAGGTCATTGAAAGGTTAAAATATGAGGACCTAAATTATGAATGAACACTATACAGAACTTGACACTTAAAAAAGGCCTGAGGAATAGAATATCAACATCATGGATTCATTAAAATATGAGGACCTAAATTATGCATGAACACTATACAGAACTTGACACTTAAAAAAGGCCCGAGGAATAGAATATCAATATCATGGATTCATCAAGAGACCTAAACTAAGGATATACATGACATAATCTTAATTTTATTGATCATTAGGGGTGTAGCATAAGTCATGGGAACTGAGCATACTATAAAACAAGAATACATGTGTCATGAGCTGCATGACCTAAGTTTGGAGTTCATAAATTCATGGAATATGATTCAGACAGCTGAGTGAACTGGAACTCCTCATACTAGGAACTGGAAGCGTACATAATTCTCTATGATGTTCATGAATATCAGCTATGATCATGGAACTGATAGGTAAGGCATGAGTAGATATCGTGATGACTGAAAAACCTTGCACTGAGATAAGGATGATTTAGGCATCATCCTTTCCTACTGTTTTTCTACACATACGGGCATCACTACTAGAATCTGAGAGCCTAATTTGGTTACTTATTATAATAACCCGTGACTACCCCCTTCTCGTCATATGGTGCTTACGACCCCGAAGGATCATAAGCTAACCCATGAATAATATCTGTTGTGAGCACTGTATAATAATACTATAATTGATGCAGAAAAATAGGTTAAAACACCATAAGATTCAAAACATCTGAAATACTAATAAAATATAACATCTGTAAAACTGAATACTATCTAAAAATCTAGTCTGAATAGCCTCTAACTGAATCTATCTAAAAGTGGAGTTGATGGGACAATCCCCTAACTAACTCTATTTACTGAACTACTATATCTACTGAAATATGAAATAATAGAATATCCTCAAATAATAAGGACTCACTGCTAAATCTACTGCTGCTAGACGAATCTGAATCTACTATGCGTAGTTGGGAACCTAAGCATCCGATCCTATGATATGAAACATCATAGCGCAGGAAAGTATGTATTAGTATATGGGAATATACTGGTATACTAGATGAGGTAAGGCTGAATGCAAGGGTTCATATGCATGAACAGTAACTAACTAAATGATATAGAGTAACTGAATATGAGAGTACATGGATAACCAAAAGTACTATAAACACTGAGTATGTAATACTAAGCATATATGTATACTATAATGAGTTTTTCTGAAGCTAAGTACTAAGTTCTAATAACTGAGTAACTAATATCTAAAGTTATTGATAACTGATTTACTGATACTGATTAACTGTGTCTGACAGTTCTAATTCTGTAAAATTGAACTGAATTTTAAACTGAAGACTGAAACTAAAACTATGAGAGGTATCATCTAACTGACATGCCCCAATCTGAGTGAATCGGGGTCCAACCTATAACCCTAATTAGAAGGGTGTTAGAACCATGCCACGAGTACTAACAACTACTATGGAGTCAGTCCTAACAAATGGGTGACCCTTAAGATCAGTCCTAAACTAGTGGGTGATCCCTGAGTATGTCAGTCCTATCTAATGGGTGACATCTCTTAACCTACGTTGGCTACGTAGTTATGGAACTTACGAATTGATTCTAGGACCCAGTCCTAGCTAACGGGTGGGAACTCATCCCTAGGCTCGCTTGGTGCTGAATCCTACTCCCAACTGAAAGACATTGATCTGATTATATTGGATTAGACTGGACTGATACAGAGTTTACTGAGTTTTCCTAATTTTTGTAACGACTAAGTTCTATTGAGTTCTGTAACTGACTGAGAGTACTATTGATCATGACATAACTGATACTATCCTGTCACTGACACTAGCTCGAGGTAAGCAACTAAATTGTCAGGTATTAAATACCCCACAGGATTCGATAGCATAAAAAGTAAAGCAAAGCATCATCTTGAATAACATAATAATGTTCACTTGGTCATAATTCATTCATAGAGACATTTTATCAAACACTTGTAATGCATCAATTTGTACAGGGATGGGGAATACATGTAGCAGGTTATAATGGCATTATTTCATTCTCATAGAAAATTTATCAAACATATAAGAAACATACTTAGTTCATTAAATCATAAACACTTAGGGTTAACATGGTTACAACAATCAACTTGCAAATTGAAGGGTCTATCATGTAATTCAATGCATACTAGAATCAATTCTTAGAACTTGTAATCTAAATCATGGATTAAAACTCAAACAACATTATGAACATGAATTTAATCTAATTCAAACATGGAAATCATAAATCATAAATCTTGTATTTTGAAAAATTATTCTTGGGCTCCATGAAAGGTAAGGATTCATGGATGAACATCTAACATACCTTGGAAGATTCTTTCTTGGAGGTTCTTGGAAGAAATTCTTAGACTTGTTCTTGATTTCTTGAACTAGGATTTTTGCCTCTTTGAGAGAGAATGCTTTTTAATTTGGGGATGAATTGAATAATGAGTAGCTAAGGATATTTTTAGGGATTGAATCCTGTATGTGGGCATAATAAAATTATGGGAAAGGACTGTTTTAACCCTAGGCATCCTTTTAATTTTTCGTGAAAATTTTCTGAACTTTGCACCTGGCGTGATGCGCCACTTTCGCATTGTGTCACTGGAAAGTGGACAACTGGGAACTGGGCTGATGGTGCAATGCGGTGCCATCACGGTGCCTCACTGGTTGGGAATTTTCCCTTTGGCGCGCCGCGCCATAATCGCGGAGTCTCACTGGAAAGTGATAATTAAGAAAAAGGCGATTGGCGCAACACAGTGGTATCACGTTGTCTCACTGAAAAATGACAAATGCCATTTGGACTGCCTCCGCAATGCGCTAGAGTACCAGGTGGTATATTGTCTTACTAAAATGACTCTAACTCTTCGCCCGGGTGTCGGATTTGGGTGAATTTGGTATCGATGGAAAGCTTATTCAATTTTCCACATAATGAAAAGTCAAAATCTTGAAAATTCCATATGTATAAAAGTGTATTCATCTTTAAGGAAAATTTTTGACATTCTTGGGATGAATTTAAGCTAGGTAAAAGTACGGGGTGTTACACTTGTTCTACCATCTCCCCCTTAGCTTAAATTCATCAGTCTAAGTCTGTGAACCACTTAATCAACAACTCTAAACTGAACTGTCACCACTTTACTCTAGAGTCTAGGGTAGAATAATGCACATAAGCACTATACTTACCCTGAAAGACTATACCTGATAATGCAAAACCCATTGCTAGTAATTTCTTCTGAGATACAACTTTTAGCTCTCTATAGCCCCAACAATTATGATGTAACAACTTAAAATTGACTAACTTAGAATTTTCAACTCTTCTTTCTATTATCTCAACCTTTAAAGATTCAAACTTAGATTCTAACACTTAACATGGATATCCCCAAACCTTCAATGAACCATACTACTTTGATCATAGCTTACAATTATCACTTCTCTAAAATTATATTTTCCCTTCACCACAGGAATTGATGTTACACCAACAACATATACTTTCAAATCAACAAACTTAAGTTCTTTTCTTGCATACATTGTTCTAAGCCTACTAATTCTCCTTTCATACAACTAGCCCCATTAATGAAAAATCTACTAAATTCAGATAACACTATCCCCATTTTTACTGCTGCTAAACTTCTGAGTTCATACTTCTAACTCTAGTTCATATGCCATCATAGGATTCTGAGGAGATATCTAAACTATATATGACTTTGGCTAAATGAATGATTTTCATAAATCATGAATGAAATCTTTCATACTTTGGAACATAAAGGTACTGATGGGATACTTTCAAGCCTGCATACAATCTCATAACTGTCTGAGAAAATCTCTCTGTGAGGATTTAAGCTTGATTATTTCTGTTACCTTGAAAATGAGGTAGGGTTAGCATGAATAGAGCAAGATGAGAATTCATATAACTTTCTTAGAGGACCTTTCCATAGCATGATCTGAGATATAAAAGAAGGGAAACTTTTCCTAAAACGTCTTGTAGCCTCTTATCTATAAGTGTGGCACACTTTACACCCATGCACATGACTCTAATCAACACGACTTTCAAACTCCCTAGGACACTTTAAAACCTGGCTCTGATACCAGGTTTGTAATGCCCAGATAGTATACCCTGGACACTGCATGACGCTTACGATCATAAGTGACCACAAGCTAATCCATGATACTTGTACCTGCTGTGAGCACTAAATAAAACTAATAACAAAAGAGTATTTATGGAATTTAACTAAAAAATGCCATAAGGTTTTAAACCATAGTTGTTATAATATCTGTAAAACAACACTGAGAATACTAATAAAATAACTGATAATGACAATTGAAAACTGACTAACTGTCTATACTAGTTTGAAAGCCTCTAAATTGACTGACTGTGGAGTTAATGGGACAAGCCCCCAACTAACTCTGACTGACTAAATAACTGAACTACTGACATACTAAATGTAAGATAAATCATCCTCAAAGGATGAGGACTCACCACTGTTGACTGCTGCTGATAGGCTAATCTATTAAGTATGGTCAGGAACTTGAACGCCCGAACCTATGATATAAGACATCATAGCACAAGAAATGAGCATGCGATCAGTACTTTGAATGTACTAATATGCTAAATGAGGTTAGACTAATATGCATGGTTTTATGTGCATGAGTAATAACTGTCTGAATGAATAACATAGAGTACTGAGTAGAATATATGAGATATGCAAAGACTGAGAATGCATAAGATCAGTAAAGACTGAGAATGGATGACCAAGCATAAAACATGATCAAAATATAATTTATAAATTAAAATACTGAATACTGATAAATAGATAACTGACATCTGTATGATATGGTCAGCAAAACTGAAACTGATTACTAAGCTAAATACTAGACTGAGACTGTGGAAGCTATTATCTGACCAACATCCCCCAATGAGATAATTAGGGTCCAATCTATGACCCCAATTGAAAGGGTATCAGTATCATGCCATGGGTACTAACACATGGCTGCATAGATCTACTAAAGAGTCACCCTCAACTGGTAGGCACTCTAATAAGATATATGTTACTTTTAATTGGCAGGTAAACACTTTATCAACCCTCAACTGGCAGGTTGATATCTCTAACCTACGCTGGCTAGTAGTTCTAGAACTAAGGGACTGTTACTAAAGGTCACACCCTCTACTAGCAAGTGAGCCCCTACCCCTAGGTTCGTTCGGTGCTAAATCCTACTCCTAAGTAAACTGACACTGATTACAAAACTGAGCCATGCTTACCTGAACAAATAACTGATCATGATTAGCTTGATTTAATGATAATACCTATAGTTTATCTGAAATTATTGTGAAGATACTAAAACTATGTAAACAGCTAAATTTTGAGTATTCATAACCCCCAGGACTCGATAGTACAACAATAGGAACACATGAAAGCTTTGAAAACCATAATAGGGAATCACTACTAAGAATCCATCACTTTGGCATTTCATTAAACACATGGGATCAAGACTTTAACATGGGGATACTTTTAAACATGATGAGATAGGACGATCACATGAAAAAATTATAAACTGAGGATTTGTTCCAAATTCTCATAAACATAATATGGGAACCATAATATTTAAAACATACAATAATTCATTCCACTTGAATTATAATCTTAACTTAAAATTTAAATGGAAAGAAATTCATGGACTTAAGCATGGATATGAGTGAAACATGTGCGAATAACAAAATTGCAATACTAAAACCATACTTAGGGATTTAACAATGAGATTTTATGCATTAAACGTGTAAGGGATGCTTTCAATGAAAATAGATTATAAACATCATGTATAATTGAAATTCATAAAAGCTTCATGGAGATAAATCATTATAAACATGTAATTTCATAATTTAAAATATATAAAATGGATTTTTGGACTCCATGGGTGAAAAAGGGCCTATGGATAAATATCTAACATACCTCAAAAGTTTAAATATTGAAGGAAAATAACTTTTCTTGAAGGTTCTTGAATGGTGACGCTTGGATTCTTGAGTTTTCTTGAAGAAATGGCTTGAATCTTGTTCTTGGGGAATGATCTTGATAAAAACCCTAATTTTGATTTTGAGGATGAATGAGGAGTTATGTGGTTTAAGTTGATGGAATTTGGGGTTAAAAAGGGTGGAAAACGACCCAAAAATCTTATTTAAAATGTCATTACATCCTTGAATGGGCTTGGTTGATGGACAGTCACTTTGGTGATTGACCATCACTCAATCCATCAGTTTATGGATAGAAAATAAGCTCACTGCTTGAGGTTGATGGCCTGGTTTGACGATTCATCGACCTAGCAGTTGCACCTCGATAGTCGAACAACTCTCTGGTAAAATGGGTAAAACATTTTACCCCAATATTGTATTAAGGCAAAATTGGTATAGTTGGAAAGATAACTCAATTATATATCTATTGGTAGTTTATGATCTCAAAAAATCTTAGTAATACGAAAGATATGCTCATTTGAAGTTGACAATAATAACATCCTTCTCTAGAACTCAATTGGTAAGGGATATTTTATTTGTCTAATAGCTAGGAGTTATTTGAGGACTTAATATACGTCAAACTTACTCATAAAATTACCAAATCACTATAGTTATTTCTCATGATCTTGAATCATGGTCCTAATAATGGTTTGGATTCTCGAGGTATTATAGTAGATCTCTAAAGACAAATAATGAGGTAGATGTAGAGTTGGTTCTTTATGTGGTTGCAGAAAAAGTTGCTAATAATTTAGGGAATTTTGAATACCCTAAGACAAAAGCTGTTTAGAAGGAAAGACCACCGCCACCATTCCCGCAGTGATTTAAGAAAGCTATAAAGGATGTTTGTTTCAAGAAGTTCTTTGATATATTCAACGAACTTCATATTAACTTACCTCTTTTAGATGTTTTGCAGAGATAGACCAAGTACGCCAAGTACTTAGAAGATGTGGTGACTAATAAACTGAAGCTGTAGGGCATTGAAAGGGTGGCATTGAGAAAGGAGTGCAGTTCTATGGTAGTGAAAATGATGCCCGAAAAACTTAAAGACCTTGGGAGTTTCACCCTCCCCATACAGATTGGTGATGGTGAAGTATTCCATGCCTTAAGTGATTTAGGTCTAAGTATAAATTTGATACCTCTATCTACATTCAAAACTCTTGGGTTGGGTGAGCTGAGACCATGCCCTTTGATGTGTAATTAGTGAACAAGACTATAGTGAAGATCAATGGGATAATTGAGGACGTCCTCATAAAGGTTGGAAAGTTTATAATTCCTGTTGATTTTATTATTTTAGATTATGATGCAGATTATAAGGTACCGATTATTCTGGGATGTCCATTCTTATCCATGAGAATAGCATTGATAGACGTGATAGGGAACACTCTCACAATGAGATTGGATGATGAAGAGGTGGTTTTCAGAGTTTATAAACCACTTAATCCACCTTCCCACTATAAATATTTGTGTATGATTACAGTGATAGAAGTGGATAAGTATGGGGTGGTAGAAAGTACACCACTAAAGACCTCTTCAGACAGTCTCATTGAGTTACTCGATCCACCACCTAAGCCCGAAGTGATGTTGATTAATGAGACTAAAAAGGCTATTGTTGAGAAAGTTCTTGAGCTTGAGAGTACACACTCACGAAGTTAGAAATAAATAAGAAGATGAAGGAATTCAGCTGAGTAGTGATATTGGGTCGGGCCTTAATATTAAATCAGGCACTACTTGGGAGGTAACCCAAGTAAAGTCGGTAGTTTATTTTTTGTATTTTAGTTTTTACTTCATGTAGTTTTTTATTTTTGTTTAATCACAGGTTGATGGAAAGTCTGAGTATCAGAGACTTGAGTTAAGCAGCATAACAGAGACTAAGTGTGGGGTCCCCGGACCCTCTTGACATTTAAAGATACAACTATCTATTCCTAGAGTCCTCAACGATTATTTCAAACTCTACTTTTAAGTTTACTTTGGGGACAAACTAAGTTTTAAGTACGGGGTGGGGAAGTTCCCATGGTTTTGGGTAAAGTGATGTTGTTAGGTCTCAAGTCTTAGTTGTTTTCTTAGTTTTTGGGTTAAATTAAAAAAAAATTAAAAATTTACAAAAAGATTTTTCCTTTTAGTTTATAGTTCGCGGGTGTCAGTTGAGTAGGTGCACACTTTACCCACCTTGTGGTTGTTCTTTTCGGTTCTTTTCCATGGGGGCACCTTTTGAAACCAGTAACTTTTTCCTTTTTAGGAGTAAATTTTATTTTTTTGTGATTAGGATAAGTGACACGTCCTTGTTGGTACTATGTGTGATTACATAGTGCAAGTGGTTTTTTTTGTACAAGCGTGTTGATTGTGTGAATGACTACTTTTGAGAATCCTAGGATTTAGTTTATGATTCATGTGTGTTACTGGCTTAATGTTGAATTCATGTGATTACGTGGTTAAGAGTATATGATTATCCTACTTGAGTTGAACATGTGCCATGTGTGAACTGAAGTTTTGTGTATTCCTTTTTGCACTTGATGTCTAGGACTTGCCTGGTGCATGCAAAAAGCAAAATAAAAAGTATGAATTTATGAGAGGATATAGGAATTTCATAGATAGCCATGTTTCATACCCTTTGTAATCTACCCTTATGCACAATCCTAGTGTGCCCTATTGAGCCTTTAGCTTATTCTTTGGTAACCTCATATGTAGCTTGATTTTCTTCTTTTGTTGGACTTTAATTTGATCCAAATCTACTAAGTTCTTTAATTGCAAGATTAATGATATTAAAGAGTGGAAAAAACAAAAAGAAAAAAGGTAAAAGTAAGACCCCAGTAGCTATTAGTATGGTAAATTAATTTGTTTTGATTGGAAGTTGTGTGATGAAAAGAAAAGAAAGTGTTCAAAATTGAATAAGATGTGAATAAAAAATACTTCCGCTTCATTATATTTGACTGGTTTAATGAGATAGGGCAAAACAAAAGAGAATGGGTATGATAGAAGTGGGAAAAATTGGTTGCTACTAGATTGATCTTTATGTTCATGTGATGTATTAAAGCGCTTAGGGAAGTTAGTCACTATTTTTAGCCAAATAGTTCCTACCCATCCCTTAGCCTACATTACAAATCTTAAAGACCTATTTGATCCTAAGTCCTTACATTTTGATATTAGTGTAGTACTACACTAAGGGCAAGCCTCTGGTTCATCTAGTGTAACTTGTAAATTCTTTGTGAGAGTGAGCATAACTTGATTCTTGTACACATTTTGTAATATTTGCATCTATGTGAGCAGATATAGTTAACTCTCTTCGTGTTATGGAACATGATTGATGATAGCTGGGTGAATTATATGATCTCTATTATTGAGCAATATGCATGAGTTTGCCAACTTGGTGAGTCAATTCTTGAGGCTAAGGTGTTTTGGAGTAGTATTCTTGAGCTTTCAATTGTGTGTATAACGTGCTTAGTGTAACTTGAATTCTGTGTAG
Source organism: Capsicum annuum (assembly GCF_002878395.1). Classification (NCBI taxonomy): domain Eukaryota; kingdom Viridiplantae; phylum Streptophyta; class Magnoliopsida; order Solanales; family Solanaceae; genus Capsicum; species Capsicum annuum. The sequence continues at coordinate 152,162,290 of NC_061115.1, read as the reverse complement.
TCATTGTAGTACTAGCTTGAGTGTCTTGCTTGTTGTAGAAGTGTGGATTTTTCTCTAATTATGATGCTTAGATTAAATATTTATTCAAGGACAAACACGACTTTAAGTGTGGTGTGATGATCTTAGGTGGATTTATGCACCTAAGTGTGGTTATCCTACCTTAATTATCCTTGTTTTGAGGACTTCTTGTCTGATTAAGGAGTTCTTAATGAGATAATTTAGCATATAAGTGTCAAAATACTTGATTATAATGTTTATGGTGTGTTTCAAACTAGTTTGGAATTAATTTGGCCACTTAGAGTTTAGACGAGAAAACTAGTGTTACTAGCTTGAGCTATGTATTATTCTAGTTGTTCTCGATGGATTCTAGTGTGTGTAATGAGTTAATAAGATTATAATTGTGTAATTATGTGTGGAATAACTTGCTTATAGTTTTTAATTTCCAATTGAAACAATCCAAGAGACAAAACAGTAAATTAAAGATCAAAAGGACAAACTAGTACCCTTAGCTTAAGTTACTAGTTCATCGTCTTGGATTATTTGTTGTTCTGAGCTCTAATTCGTGGTGTTTGATGATTTAGAATGCTTTATGATTTGATCATGATGATATATGGATGACAAAAAAATCTGTAAATCAAGTGTAAACATCACCACAAGGCTTGGAAAGGTTGAACAAACACATGGGGCAGGACTTGACCAAAAATGGACGTTTTGGAGTCATTGGCGTGTCACAGACCTTAGGAACCACATTAGGGACGTGAAATATCCTTGGGAGAATAAGAAATGACCAATTAAATTATATCACCATGATTAGGACATTCCACATTCCCTAGGCACCACGTTAAGAGTGTGGCACGATCCTAAGTCAAAATCGACAACTTGTATCCAAGTATAAATAGGACGCTTAGTTGTTATGTTTCACAACTTGGACGACCTTGGGACTTGAAGGGAGGCTGGATAAAACTTAAATGAAGTTTTTTCTCCCATTAATTTTTTTAATTGATTTTAACATGTATTCATTCATTGTGATTACGGTCATGTCTATGATCGGCAAAATACTCTTTCTGGGGTTAAGACCAAGAACATGATTACTATTGATATGAATTAATTTAGTTGTGATTGTTTATCATTGTTGGCTGTTTATTTATCCTTGTTATGACTATTTTAAGGATTCTCGATCCTTAGAATACATGCATAATCATCTTGTAAACCTGGGAGGATGAACAAGAGGATAACACATGGGATAGATGGAATAGGATCGTAATCTTTCAATGGATTAAAGTCATGATTTGAGTTTAGGATAGGAATATACCTAAGTTCTTTATTTGATTCAATAAAGGGATGAAATATGGATTCATTTAACTTAGTTCTAACCCTCTCACTTAATGATGTAGTTGTGGGGCTAAGTTAGATAGGTGATTACAAGTTTGGAAGACCATAGTCATAATATCAACCCTATGACCCAAAATCCAAGATAATTAACCTAACCAATGCATTTATATATCTTAGTATGATTATTCGCAGTTCCTTAACCCTGAGTTTCCCCATTGATTATTCAAATCTTTATTTTACCGCATTATTTAGTTTACTGTTACTTATAACATTCAAACTATTGTGGTTACGTTTGCACTGATTGAATATTAATAGTTGAACTGAAATTAGATAGTTACTTAACAGCAATCCCTGTGGAATCGATGCTTGGCTTTCTTAAGGCCTCTATATTACTTGAGTGAACCATGTATACTTGCGTGTGCACTTGGGCTTAACAATTATGATTTATAAAAACTTATCATAACTACTCTTACAGAAAATTGAAAAAGAACACTACAAATATAAGTCATCTGAACTTGGGTTCAATGCTTTGGATTTTGTTGTTGCATACCCTGATAAAAAATGGGTTTTACATCATATCCCAGCCCAACAACTACTGAAACAATGATGTATTAGAGTAATACCCTATACTTTTCCTAACTTAAAAAGTTTCCCAGTTCAGCGATCAGAGTTAGCAGTGAGTCCTCATCCTTTGAGGACATGATGATCACATTACTATTTTAGTTTTTAGTTTATTTCAATAGTTGGTGTTAGTTGGGGACATGTCCCGTCAACTTCTTATTCAGACAGTTTAGAGGCTTTCAGACTACAGTATGTTTAGACAATTATCTCAGTTGTTTTGGTATTGTTATACCATATTTTTTAGTTATGTACTAGTATTGAACCTTATGGCCTTTCAGTTCATATTTCCGCATTTACCATATTGTTACTATTACTCAGTGCTCAGTTTACAGATATCAGTCATGGGTTAGCTTGTGGTTCTTGGGGGGTCATGGGCACCGTGTAGCATTTCGGGTACCAGATTCGGGCGTTACAAACTTGGTATCAGATCCTAAGGTTCAACAGTGTCCAAGGAAGTCTGAAAAGCCGTATCTAGTAGAGTCTTGTACATACGTGTGTTGTGCCCCACACTTATGTGCAGGAGGCTATGAGGTGTTTTAGGAACAGTTTACCTTCTTTCAGTATTCATGTCGTGCCAGTGAGCATAGACTCAAACTTAAACTTCAGTCTAATTCGTTTCTCCCTTTCTTCTATAGAACATGTCTCTTAAAAGAAGAAATGGTAATTAGTCAGCCCCTCAGCTCGAAGAACCTTTGGGAGAACATGCTTCTCATGCAGAGTTCAGGGCTACATTCACTACTCTTGCTCAGTCAGTTGCTCCTCATAATGAATGACCAGCTGTCATTCCGACCAACTTAGTGGCCAATTTAGTTGTAGCCAGGATTCGGGACTTCACCCAAATAAACCCTCCATTTTTTCTTGGGTCTAAGTCAGATGAGGACCCTCAGGAATTCCTAGATCAAGTTCAAAACTCCATCATGGGAGTGACTACTGTTGAGAGTGCTGAGCTAGCTGCATACCAGTTGTAGGATGTTGCTCACACTTAGTTCAAGCAGTGAAAATCAGAGAGGGCAGACGATGCAAGGTCAGTTGAGTGGGAAGAGTTTGCTTTCACATTCCTTGATAGATTCTTTCCCCTAGAGCTTAGAGAAGCCCAGGTGCTAGAGTTCATTAACCTCAGGCTGGGCAATATGACAGTGAAAGAGTATTCTCTTAAGTTTACTCAATTAGCTAGATATGCCCCTCATGTGGTTGCAGACAGTAGGGCCAAGATGAGTAAGTTTGTGTTAAAGGTGAATGATAGCGTGGTTAATGAGTGCAGATCCACCATGCTGAATAGTGACATGACTTTAGCCAGACTTATGACCCATGCTCAGCAGATAGAAGAGCAAAATATTAAGATGAAGGAAAAGCAGAATAAGAGGGAAAGGACAGGTAGTTTCAGTTTTGCTCAGCCAAAGTCAGGGGGGTGGTATCCATTATCAGTATAGTCATAAATTTTCAATCCCAGCTATATCTTCAGCTAGTGTACTAGTACCCAAGCTCGCGAATGACAGTCGTGATGGGTCGCCAGGATCCAAGGCCCAGGATAGTGAGAACAGGAGTCTTACCTATCCGCTTTGCTAAAAGTGTGGTAAGAATCACCTAGGTGTATGTAGAGCGGGAAGTGAGGTATGTTATGGATGTTGTAATCCAGGCCACAGGCTACGGGAATGTAGAGTAAGGGCCCAGAAGGGAAAATATTTATGCCAGCAGGGCGCCACTTCCAGTACCACTAGTAGTCAGTATCAGAACGGGTTTTAAGCTTTTCAGACTCGCCATGATCAAGAAAATTCCCCCAGTATGGATTCGGGTATGTTATAGGTCCTTCATACTCATGATATGCATTGCTAGACCTCTTACTCTCATTTTAGCTTAAGATTTTCAGCATGAGTTATTTAGTCATGAATCAGTCCGTGAATGCCCTATGCATCACCCCAGTATCTCAGTAAGGTAAGCATTCTTAGAGGGACATAGTGTCCCAAGGGGGAGATACCCCATTATTCCTTAATGTTCTCATGTCTTAAATAAGTTTCTCTTTGCATGAAGAATCCAGTTTAGAGTAGAGGGTATTCATAAGTTGATCCTTAAAGTCCCAACCTCAGCTTTGGGCTAAGTATTCAGAGTTAGTTTCGTTCATGATATTTAGTTCATATGTCACGTATCAAACCAGACTCAGTTAGGTTCTCGTATTTCTGCTCATACATATTTAGTAAGACGACCTTGAATTTAGTAGCATTTCCGGTTAAGATAACAGTTCTCCTTAGTCTTACTCAGTTTCATGTTCAGTGTTTATCACAAACTTGGTACTAAGTACCCTTGCATATTCAGCCATGCTTTCATATATCAGTTCGGACATATAATTATGCATTAGACATGTATTCTCACAGTGAGAAATTCAGTTCATCAGAATATTCAGTCATGTACTCATAAGTCAATTATCAGTTATGCATCAGATATGCATGAATTTAGCTTATTAGTCATGCATCAGATATGCATGTTCAGTATGTTATATTCAGCCATCAGTCATATCAGTCATGAAATCATGTTCTAGCCAGTCATGTTCATTATGTACATCATTTTGTATTTTTTTTGCTCTCACTCGGCCTCATTCGAGGACGAATGTTCTCAAGGGGGAGATATTATAATACCCCGTACTTTTCCTAGCTTGAAAAGTTTTTCAAGAATGTTAGAAGCTTTCTTTGAAAGATGAATCCACTTTTGTACACATATTATTTTCAAGATTTTCTTTTTATCATGTGGTGAATCGAATAAGCTTTCCATCGATACCAAATTTGCCCAAATCCGACACCCGGGTGAAGAGTTAGAGCCTTTTTAGTGAGACAGTGTATCACCCGATCCTTCAACACATCGCGGAGATAGCTCAAATAGCAATTGTCAATTTCCAGTGTTGCTCTATAATAGTGGCACGTCATGCCAAACTTACAGGTCGCAGACAAGGTGGCAACGCGATAGCTCCACGTCGCACCACCATGCAATTTCCCATTTGTCACTTTCCAGTGACTTGGCACGATAGTGGCGCATCGCGCTAAGGATGAAAATCCAAAAATTTTCTCAGAAATTAAAGACGCGTCCAGGGTTAAAAGGGTCAATTTCCCACCCCTATATATACCCAATAACACGTGATTTAGCCATTCTTCACCCAAAATATACTAGTTTCTGTTAAGTTTCTCTCAAGAACAAGCTAGAGTTTCTATTGGGGATTCAAATTCAAGAAGCTTTCACCGTTAATCTTCATGAAATCATGAACTAAGGTATGCGCAGTGTTCATTCATGGACTCCTTTCGTCCATGAAGCCCAAGAATCTCTTTTCTAAGTTTAAGTTTATGGATTTCTTTATGAATTTCATGTTGGGTTTGTTTTGTTTATGTTGAGAATGATCAATTGAATTCAAATCCATGTTGGGTGATCAATTTTATGTGGAATTGATTTGTATAGATATATATTCATGTGAACCTATGAATAAACCCTAGGATGAGGAAATTAGAGAGGAATTATGGTAATCAGAGTACCACAGACTATATTTAGTAATATTTTTGCTTTTCAACACCACAATTGCGTTCAGACATGGAATCTCGTCAAGCTGAAATCTACCGCAGTTGCATTTTTTACTATTCAGATCCATAATGTATCTTCTACAAGATTCATAAATAGAATAAACGTACTCTAATGAAGGCTTGACCTAACAAGCAAATAACCAATAATATAAATGAAAAATAAATAACTAAACTTAATTATTTGGTTTAACAAACTAAATTATTTAATAAAACATACCGTCATTCGTGAAGCTTTTGCTCCATTAAGTGTTAGAATTTCCTCGAACCATATTCCTAATGTTGTTTTTGTATATGTTGCAATTTCTCTGTTTTTGCAGTTGCACAATTTAAATAATATTCTAGCTTCTTCCAAAAATTCTAAGATCAATAATTCAGGCACCTCCACCGAACAACCATTTCTACACTCGACAATATTAAATTCCATCATTCGATCTCTATTTATTGATGCATAAATCCTTGACCACTTCTCATAACCTGCATCATATAGGTAATCCTTAACTCGGTAATCCACTTTATCGACTTTGGACATAAGGTACTCTGAGCGACTCTCAATACTACGTGAAAATGTAGCACGGATGTGTTTCCCATGTTGACACAACTCATAAGCTAATGTGGATAGACTAGACAAACTAGGCACTATCTTTTGTAGCTTGAATAGATTCGGATGTCCTAAACGTTTGTGAATAAGGTCCAGAGGATCTGTTGCGGAGCATGCTGTGAAGGAATTTGAAGAGGTAAGATGGTACTCAAAATTCTCTTTTCTATAAATCTTGACCATAGAATAGTACAAGTCACTAAGTTTGTCCTTACTCCTTCTAAAGTTTGTGCAAACTTTTCTCCAAAGATGCCAAATGCATACAAAATGAGGAACATTAGGATGCACAATGTTGACACTTTTGATTATGGTTTTATTGTAATTTGATACAACACACATGTTCTCACGCTTCTCATACGCACTCCTGAACTATTAAAAAAAATCATGTCCTTGCACAATCATTCTCAGAATCAACAACCCCATAAGCTATTGACAATATGCAACCTAAAACATAAAAGAATCATCATCCAACATTTGTTATTATGTGCGTTAGATAACTAAATATGAAGCATAATGTTCTGATACATTAATAATTCACTCCATTGAATTCATATGACATGACTTTCCTGCACCATCAAGAGTGCTAACAGAAAGAAAAGTTTCTTTGTACGATCTAGTAAACGCCGTCAACCACAACTAATGGTCTGCAATACTGAAAATTATGTATCATTGGTTGTAACGCTATAAATAGCTACTTGAACTCATTCTCTGTTGATTTATGCATCCTAATATTGATTTCGGATACACAATATTTAACATATGAATATATCTCGGTATTTGTCTATATCCATCAGCAGGTCCGCCTCTAAGCATTTTTATAGCATAATTCTTAGCACGTCATGCTTTCATATAATTAACATCAACATCGTGAACAATTTTCATTTCTTCCATAATGTATGTTGGAGTGTGTATTCTCTTATGATTTATTAATTTTGGTGATGTAAAGTTATTAGCAAAGAAAATTATAGCTTGCAATTGCTTTAACACCCTATCATTCATTGAACATGTATGTTTATCTTTGATATATGAATTTTAAAAAGATTTGAATCCTTCAAGTAAGAAGTCTTCATGACTCAACTATAATTTTGATTACAACATTCAAGCGCATAGTTGCATAAATACATATATAGTCAACAGATTTAACCAAAGAGATGTATGTATCAGAAAAAACTATTGATGTATCAAGTAGTGAAAACGAAATCAACATCTATGTATCTAAAATCACTTACATTGCTATATAACATAATTAGTGATGTATTTTACTAACTTACCACACCATACGATTCATGGTCTCTAATAAAATTGTTTAACAGTTATACTACAGATACATAGGTACTAATGTATCATATTAAGAAGGTGCTATTTAATTAATGACAATGGACAAATCATACCTACAGATACATAGGTACTAATGTATCATGTTAAGACAATAAACATTACCAAAATAAAAGCTACCCAAAAATATAGATTAAAATACCACTTTTTGTCTGATCTTTTAGCTCTGAAATTAAAACTGTGATCTAACGTATACTTCATCTTTATAGCTACAAGAGTTTTTTTATCCTTCTACAACTGTTTGACCTTCACTTCTTTATTTGGCAATCAGTAATGAATTTTCTAGTTGCAATTTTCAGTACGTCCAAATAGTACTCTTTGTTCGACTCAACAACAACAAGTGCTAGTGCATCTGATTTCGTTCCTTCTATGCAAACCACAACACCAATTTCAACATCAACTTCTATTTCTTCAGCCGATTTATATATTGTTGTTATGTGTAATGGATACATTACAATCTAGATATTAGTATAATTTCTAATCACCATTGACGACGTATTGCCTTGAACAACATATCGAACATCAATTTTTTCTTTGATTCATCAATATCAAGCTTTGCTTCTATGGCGGAAATCAACCACATATATGAAATACTTTCGCTAACTACAATTTCATCATTTCTATAATTTTCATAAATAATTTTACTTTGCCAAATTTCAGAATGTCTCAACAAATCGATATATTCATGATGAACACGGCATGAACGATCGGAAAAGAGATTAGTTTTGCAAGAATATGATGAAACGATTTTTATTTGATTATTCAAAATTCAAATTATTAAGTTGTTACGATTTTAGGTAATTAAAAAGACAACTCCTTAAATTAAGTGCGTTAATTACTCAACTGTGGGCTAATTTACCATTTTTCCCCCCTTATTTATCTGAAATTAATGAATTATAATGTATCATAAACTAATGTATCATGTCAGTGACTAATGTATCATATACGAGATATTAAGTAATTAATATAAAAGTAGGGAAAGAGGGTAATTAAATAGTAAAGTGTTGGAGTTTATATGTTTATACAATAATAACTCAATTGTTATACGTGAACCACTATGTAGGCATTGACCAACCAACCATTGTATTTCAATTTCAACACCATAATCACAATGAAAAACTTTACCCATTGAAAATTTTCAACTTAGAGGGCGTTTGGCCATAAAAAAATTCTCTTTCTTCTAGAAATCTTTTTCACTTTATTAAAGTTGGTTTGGCCATAAGAATTCCAAAATTATTTTCTGAAAAGTGAAAACAGATTTTTGTTGTTTTCACTATTTTCCAACTCCACTTTTAGCTTTTGTTATTATTACATATAACCCAACTTTTTAAAATTTTTACACAAAACCGTCATAATGTTTAAAAGTTTTAAGTGTTTAGTCACTGATGCAATCAATGATGATTTTTTCTCATAATTGCTCATTGAACAGTGATTAATACAACATATTACCATCTTTTGGCTAAGATTGCATCTAAGACATTTTTGTATTATCTTTCTTCAATTTTGTTTCAACTGTATTGCCTGTGGTATCTAATGTCCAGACTACTTTGTTGCTGGATGTTTCATTTTACGGATAGAAACTGAATAAAAAAGTAGATCTTACGACATAGTTGGTTGTATGTTAGTAGGTAAATTAGTAGTTGGGTGATTTTGATAGTTTTAAAAAGTTGGGAGCATAAAATCCTAGTTAGAAAAAAAATTCAAAATGTAAAAAAATCTTTTAAACAGACATGGCCAAACACAACTCCAATATAAACTTCAATTTTTTTAATTTTGATGGCCACGCCTACTTAGATTTTAAATTTGAAAGTGAAAGCAAATGAGGCGAGGGAGAAATTAGCACAAGGGAGGTGAGGTTGTGGGTAGAGAGAGGAGTGTTTTATAAAAAGTAAATTAAAATTAAAGTGGTTAAATTAAGTAAATAGAATAGCGCCATTTATAGTTTATAACAAATATGAATGACTAAATGAGTTAATTTTTCTTAAAAAAAAAAAAAAGAAATGAAAGAAAGAAACCTAAGCGTGTTATTTGGCGGGGTTAATCGAAAAAGTGTCTTAAATCATTTCATAAAGTACAAATGCGACACCTCACTTTCCTAATCCGAATTCGAAATCATCATTTTGTCCGAAAAAATCAACACTAAACCAACCAAACAAACATTCAATTTCACAATTTTCCGACGATGTCCACCCCCAACGTTAGCCCCAGTAACGGTAACGGTAACGGATTCGATACGACGCCGTTACTCACAAGCCAAAATTCCCGCACCCGCAGTTCATTCCGTCGCCCTCCAAGCCTCCGAGGAGCTGCCGGATTTCTCCGGCGTGCAAGTAGCCGCCGATTAATGCGTGAGCCGTCGATGCGGGTGCGTGAAGCTGCAGCTGAACAAATCGAGGAACGGCAAAGTGACTGGGCTTACTCAAAACCGATAGTGATTTTGGATATTTTATGGAACTTAGCTTTTGTTATTGTATCGATTTCGGTGTTGGTGTTGAGTAGAAATGAAAATCCTTCGATGCCGTTAAGGCTTTGGATTGTTGGATATGGTTTACAGAGTGTGCTTCATATAGTTTGTGTTTTTGTTGAGTATAGACGAAGACGGTTACGGGATTCTAATGAAAATGAGAGTTATTCGGGGGAGAGAAGTGGTAGTGCTAGTTGGAATAGCGGAGTTGTGAACTTAAGTTCGGAAAGTGATGGAGGAGATTCGCCTGATTATCTACTGGAGACGCCTCAAAACGAGGATGAAACTAGGTATTATACTTATGAATTATGATTTTGTACGAAATTCTAGAATTTGGATCCAATTAAATTGTTCAAATAACTTAGAGATAATGGTCGAAATCGCTGCTGAAATATCACCTTTTTGTGAGTTTCCTACCTGAACTATCATGTATTTCCGTGTTTTTTTTTTAATCAGAACTAGTATCAATACTTTAACAAAACACACCTCGAAATTAATGAGTTAACGATCATATGGACGAAATTTTATGGTAAATTTAGTTGTCACGTGTCTTTTGGCGATTATATTCAGACTTTTGGTCTAGTTAGCTTTGAGGTGTGTTTTGATAAATAATTAGTGATAGTTTGGGTATGAAATGCGAAATGCACCAACTTGATAGTTCAGGTATGAAACTCACAAAAAGGTTATATATTAGGTGTGGCTTTTGTTCATTATCTCAATAATTAATGTTTCATTATAAATCAAGTTATCATTTTTAAGTGCTTACCTTTTTAAACACTCACATAAAATGGACTGAGAATATTATCATTTTGGGTAATTCTCGCTTTTGTGGATGTTTGTTGGTGAAACTGATCGCATAATAAATTGCGAAATGTTGTTTCTAGAATTTTGTATGATGGCTTAATGCTATTCCTTGAATTCTGAATCTAGTTTCTGTAGAATGGTTGAAAGAGTGGTAGCCCTAGGAAAAATACTTATTACTGAAGTATCGGAAGTTGGATGTGGATAAGGTGTGTCAAATCTGGTTTTGGAAGGGCTTGTGGAATCTTTTCTGTATCCAGATAAAGGTATTCATTGTTTTTCTCTGCACCTACTTTTGGCAAGATAAGAGGTCGGGGTAATCATTTTATTAGTAATTGGGATAGCCAGTAGTGCAGAAAAATGACATCTGGATTGTGGTTTTCCGATGGCTGCCGATGGTTTTTCTTAGATAGCTTGTTATTTCTTGTATGAATGTTGCTTTATCATTGGTAATCACTGCATTAATCTGCTGCGTCAATGTTGTCCTATTTGATTAGAGAGGCACTAGAGCCTTAATTTTGACAAAAGAAACTGAATGGAACCTCTCTTATCGGAATAGTAAGGGCAGGGGAGTCTTTACTTCTAGAGACTTTGCTAATGACAGACATATGTTACCTGAGCAGAAAATTGTAGGTTCTGATCAATGTCTCAGACTGTAGATTTATGCAAAAATTGTGAGTTGATTTGGCGAATTAACTATAGTGTGGTATTAAATCAGTTAAGGCTATATACTCTGGTGTGCTCAAATGAATTTAGTGCTAGTTTCTTTTCTTAATTTGCATTGTTGAAGTGGGTGATCGTTTCATCCAAAGGCTTAAGATGTTAAAGGGAGCACATTTTTTTTTTTTAATTATGTATTCAACTTTGTCCTGAGTCGGGGGTCTATCAAAAACAACCTCTCTACTTTATCTGAGGTAGTGGTATGGTTTGTGTGCACTCTACCCTCCCCAACACTTTGTGGGAATACACTGGGTATGTTGTTGTTGTAATTATGTATTCAACACATAATTGTTTTTCATGGGTCAAGCATCTGGAAATTCTTTTTGATAATGAGTAGCGGTTAGACTCGAACCGAGTATCTGTGCTTGCTCTGCCCTGATACCATGTTAAAGTGTGCTCATCTAAATGCTTAACCTGATATAAAAAGCACATTTTTATTTATTTAATTGCGTCTCCAACATGCGTTAACTCATTTGGTGCTATGCAACAATCCTTATCACTATAGTTCAACTCAAAGGTAACCTTAATTCAAAACTTCTCATGTATATAAGTGGCTGAAATGGGAACCCATGTCACTGATGCTCTAGTTTCCATTTGAAGCAATAGGCTTAGTGGCCTATTTGAGAAATAATGTCCAGTAGGCTGCTGAACAGGATAGTTGAACATGAATCTCAAAGTTATTCAAACTGATACCAGCTGTGAAAAATGAAGGTTGTTCCAGATGCATGACTGAATTGTGGAAACGTAGTTTTTTTCCTTTACCGAGAAGAATAAAACTATATTTGTGTCTAGTAATGTACCCCTGATTCCTGATTTACTGTTTCAGTGTCGCCAAGCATCTGGAGTCTGCAAACACCATGTTTTCTTTCATTTGGTGGATAATTGGGTTCTATTGGGTATCTGCTGGTGGCCAGACTATGACCCGTGATGCACCTCAACTTTACTGGTTTATCTCAAAACTGGGCCCTAATTCTGCCGCATTTTCTTTTTCTTCTATTTTATGTTAATTTACGTGGGGTCTTTTGCAGGCTGTGTATCACATTTCTGGCGTTTGATGTGTTTTTTGTTGTTATATGTGTTGCTGTGGCTTGTGTCATTGGAATTGCTGTTTGCTGCTGTCTCCCATGTATCATTGCAATCTTATATGCAGTGGCAGATCAGGTATATCTGTAAATCCTTTTGTCACTTCTATCAATTGTCATGATTCATATCAAACGACATTCCTTTTGGCATGTACTTCTCAACTATCAGTTCCAAAGCTATCTCAGTGGGGAAAGGCCTAGATTATGGAAAGATTTGATTGCTACTGTATCAATAGTATATCATGCATATTTAGTCTTACCTTCATACTTATTTAGCTTCAAGTTGGACCTCTTTCTTCACTCATGGTAAACATAGATGTTCTTTATTGCAATGCGCCATGCATTTTTCTCGGCCCAACAACAACAACAACAACAACAACATACCCAGTGTATTCCAACAACTTCAAGTTGGACCTCTCTCTTCACTCATGGTAAACGTAGATGTTCTTTATTGGAATCTGCTGCATTTTTCTCGGCCCATGACATGTAAAAAGATTCTGAGAGTTCTAGTATCGTATACTTTAGAATCTCAGTAATATTTAAAATAAGCCCCCCAAATTTGTATTTTGCCCCCTTAGAGAATTTTCTTTTTTTAATTTGTTCCCTCCAAAGTACTTGTTAAGAATGGATCTTGGGCCTAACCCAACCTCAAAAACTAGCTCATGAGGGGAGGATTGTCAAAGTCCATATAAGGAGACCAATTACCCATCCCTTTTTCGATGTGAGATACTTAACACTCTCCCGCACGCCCAAGCCTCGTTAACTGGAGCGTGAGTAATATAATATGGGGGCCCAACATCGGTGAACAAATATTTGGGATTGGCGTGGCTCTGATACCATGTAAGTTAGAATATGAGTAGGAATAAGAATAACATATAGAATCCTACTTGGAAAAGGATTTTAATGTAGTGACCTATTTGAAAAAGGATTGAAATACAGTGTATATAAATAGAGTCTCAATATAATAATGTAGACACACAATTCAATAATATTTATCTCCATTAATTCTCATATGGTATCAAATCCTCTACGATCTTGGTAGAGAATCAAAGAGCTTCCGCTGTCGGTGGGCAGCTATAACTCGTATATGCTGCCCTTCTGGCCTATGATTATGTTAGCAAAAGTTGGTCACTATGCTTCTTTCGGTGACTACTTTCTCATATCTAATTTGCGTAGCACCGTGCATTTTTTCGGTGACTACTTTTCATATCTATTTTCGTAGCATCGTGCATTTTTTCGGTGACTACTTTCTCATATTTATTTGTGTAGTACCGTGCATTTTTTCAAACTACTTTCTCATATCTGAGTTGCATAACACCTTCTGTCTTTTCGGTGACTCCTCAGATCTGATTTGCATAGTTCTGTGCGTCTTTCCGGTGGCTCCTTAAATCCCATTTGCGTAGGGTCGTGCGATCATTCAGCCCTACCCATATAATTTCTATTTCTCAGTAGAGTCGTGCTATCATTCCGACCCTTCCTATATAATCTCTTTTCCGGCAGTGTCGTGCCATTATTCCGATCCTAGTTATATAATTTCTCTTTTTCGGTCGGGTCGTGCTATAGTGCTCTTTCTCAGTAGGGTCGCGTCATCATTCCGACTCTACCCGTATAATTTTTTCTCAGATGTTGACCACTTTTCTGCCATCAAATTTAATAATCCACGTATGCATGTTCCGACCAGTTCTTCGGTGACAATCTTGTTCAAAATCTACTCAACTATATTTTGTACCAGTTTTTGGCAATTTTCTAGCGACAAATCGACTTTTCCATGATGTTTACTACTTTTTGAATCACTTTTTTAGCTTGTTCCTTTTCAACTGAGGTCTCTTAGACGTCTAAAGCAGTCCTTATGAGTTTTCTTGAAGATATCTTCACCAAGTTCCTCACCGATCCTCGTATTAATTACATCCATGACAAGCTTGGTACATATGCCTTGTATGCATCAGTTAGAGGGGGCGTGTTAGAATATGAGTAGGAATAAGAATAACATATAGAATCCGACTTGGAAAAGGATTTTAATATAGTGACCTATTTGAAAAAGGATTGGAATATAGTGTCTATAAATAGAGTCTCAATGTAATGATGTAGACACACAATTCAATAATATTTTTCTCCATTAATTGTCACAGTACTCATTATGTGTTTGCCACTGAGTATATTGTTATAGAAACCCTTCTGCCATTAAGTTCAGTTAATAATGGTTCAAAGGTGCTTGTGAGTAGATGGGAAAATGTGTGGAAGAAAATTCTTTTTAACGTTGGTTCATAACCCTGTAATCCATTTTGGGACCTATTTATGAAAATGGCCACATTGATCATCTGATGGACACTAACTGAACTCTTAATTATTATGCTTTAAAAATTTAGCTATCTCCTAACTTGATTTACTGTTCAAATTAAGCTATTTAAATACTGATTTCCTCCTATATACTCCAAATTTTGTAAGTGTACAACAATTTCGCCTCAGTCCCAAATAAATTTAGAGCGTACATAGTACATAAATAGTCTTGTTATTTATTTCTTTTAACGTCTTGTATGCTCTAGTTGGGTAACTTCAACATTTAAATTGATTTTTTTTTTCTTAAAAACAAGTTACTCTATTTTGCAAAGTTATACCTTATAAATATTTGTCGTTATGGAAGAAAAAGCAATTTCTATTTTAGCGTTTAGAAAATTCCTGTGTTTCTAGATAATGTTAGCTTGAGAATATTTGGAAACGTATCAAAATGAATACCGTCTACTGTTCGTAAAAAAGAAAAAAAGATACAGCAATATACATATTAATATATTGTTAAAAGTCATACAAGTTCGTAAAAAAGAAAAACAGATTCAGCAATATACATATGAATATATTGTTAAAAGTCAGACAAGTTCAGCAACATATTGTTTATGTTTTGGGGGCAGCTGTTCTTTTTGATATGGTGTTTGAGTGAAAGCTCCTTGTTATTCATAAACCAAGAAAAAAAAGGGTTTCAATGTACACAACATATTGGTTTTTCTCAATATGGTTCAAAGAATTGTTGCAAATTATGTTAGAATATCCATTGGTTCGGGTTTTTTCATACTTCCGAGTTTATTTTAGAAACATAAAACGGGTAGGGTTTGTTTAATATGCATAGATGTGTGTTATTCTAGTAAGAGTCACAACAACAATAACAACAACAACAACATACCCAGTGAATTCTCACAAAGTGGGGTCTGGGGAGGTTAAAGTGTGCAGAGTCCATATCACTACCTCAAATGAAGTAGAGAGGCTATTTCCAATAGACCCCCGGCTCAGAACGAAAAACAGTATATAGAATAACAATTAAGAGTGTAATAAGAGTGGTCAAAAAGTTGTATTCCCTATCTATGCACCCTTACACAATTAAATACAACTGGAATTTCAGCTCTTGCCTGAAGTCCTAAGGATCTGAATTGATGTCCTCTCATTGATTCCCCAACTTAATCTCGTTCAATCCACACACATGCAATTTCATCTCCTACAAAGACCACTCGAACGATCTCATCCACTTGAAAAACTAATCAAATCAGATCACCTAAAATGGGATGGAGACGCTTCTTTTCTTGTGTTGATCTTCTCTTTCACCTGGAGGTTCTCAATATTTTTCTCATAATTTGCTTATTCCTTGAAACAGCAAGGTGCAACTAAGGAAGATGTTGAAAGACTGCCTAAATACAAGTTTAAGAGACTAGGCAACTTTGAGAAAGAGAATGGTGAGATTCAAGAATCATTTGGAGGCGTAATGGTTGAATGCGACACCGATACACCTACTGAGCATGTTCTTCCACCAGAAGATGCTGTATGTTTTATGAAACATTAGTCTTTTCTCAGCCAGTAACTTTTCATAAAGTATCTCGAACTTTCCCAGTCCTAGAAGTTGAACTCGTTCTTTACATTTGCAGGAATGCTGCATTTGCCTTTGTTCCTATGAAGATGGAATTGAGATGCGTGAGCTCCCTTGTCGTCATCATTTTCACGCAGCATGCATTGACAAGTGGTTGTATATAAATGCAACCTGTCCTCTTTGCAAGTTCAATATACTCAAATATGGCAATCAAAGTGGCAGTGAAGAAGCATAAGCAAACCCCACCACTTAACACATCCTTAAAGTTACAGATCTTTATAGTTCTGGGATTAGATCCTCCTCATCAACCGGAAAATTCTTCACCAGGTTCAGACTCAGGCAGCCCAGAACATGCTTCTGCTCTCATATCTTTTCAGTACATATCGTTGTTAACTTCTGTGTTCAATGTAATATAGTTGGCAGTTTTCGCTTTTACCTTGTGTTTGGTTTCTTCACAGTATGTCACGCATGCAAGTTTTAGGGTGGCAATTTTAACCCAGATTTAATTTGCTCGCCCGTATTATGGTTTTCTTGCACATACATAAATATGGGTCATATTCATTTTTAACCCAACCCATTGTTTATCCAGCCTGTATTTGATCGCAGGAAATGTGAACGGGTTAAGTTGTGATCCATTTTTATTTGTTTTGTGTTCTTCTCAAACCCAAACCCAACTAACCTTGCCCATTTGCCACCAAGTTTACTCCCGTGATGAGTTACTACCCCCACTACTGTATAGAATCAAGTCATCTTGAAGTGAATGTTAAGTCATCTTGAAATAATTATTCTGCGGTGTCAAAATCAAAGGGAAAGACCAATAATTTAATTATCGCAGCAACGAATTAAATGATCCGGCATCATTACATCACTTGAACTGTTGGGTGCCGTTTTGGTTTGCGGTTTGGATGTATATAATTCTGGGATAAAATAACAATTTTGGGATAAAAATTTGTTTCACTTATTTGGTTGTTAATATCTGAGATAACTTATTCCGGAACTAATAATTAGTCCCGGGATAAGTTATCCATAGATATGGTGGGACTATTATCCTATGTTAAGTTATCCTTGGGATAAAATTAGAATAAGACACAATTGCCCTCCAAATTCTTATATATATATATATATATATATATAAAATTATGGACAAGTTACTAAAGTATGTTGGCATTCGCTTTCTAACTTAATACATACTTAATTATTAAATATTTAATTTTTTTAAAAATATAATTTGACTCTCCAAATATTAATGATACTAAATAATAAAAAATGAGAGTAATTCTTTTTCACATTTTTTGATGATGAATTTTTTTAACAAAAAATGAGATTATCAAATATTTTATGGAATTTAGAACAAAATAAGTAATTTAACAAGAAATATTAGAGATTCATAAACATTTAAGAAGTATTTTATTTATGAATATATTATACGTTAAATTTATTTGAATAATTATTATGTTTGTTTATATATTTTAATAAAAAATAATAAAAATGTCACTACATTGTTGAATTACATATTTTAAATTAAATTTTTTTTAATCACTTAAAAATTGATATTTTATATATCAATTAAAATGAATTTTAATATTCTATATTATATGAGTGATATGTATTTAAATGAAGTGACATAAACAACAAATCATCTTTTACGTTAATAAACTTAAGTTGAAATTTTTTATTTCAAACTAAATAAGATGTAGTAAGATTTTTTTTTTAAACACACACGGTATAATCATGGGAAGGCACACGTAAAAAAATTAAAGCTAAATAAGATGAAAGTTTTATTTTAAAATACACACGATATAATTATGGAAATGCACACACACAAAAAAATTAAGCGAAATAAGATGAAAGTTTTATTTTTAAGAATAAATATTTAAAGCTTGAAAAGAAATATATATATATATATATATATATAAAAGTTAAATAAGATGGAGGGCATTTGTAATCAATTAATTTAATCCTAGAAATTATACCATGAATATTACTTTGAATACAACAAACCAAACACTCAATAAAAAATAATCCCAATATAACTAATCACTTGTCCCATCACAACTTATCCCAGCATAACTAATTCCGATATAACTTTTTTTAAAACCAAACAACCCCTTAAAGAATAATACTTTTTTATACGATATAGCAATGATAATATAATTTGGCATAGTAGTTATTGTGATTAAGAATGATGGCAATTAAAAAGAAGGGAATATGTATGTTATAAATTCGTAACTCTGATACAACCTCACGGGGTCATTTGGTATACTGGATTGGGATCTGATACAACCTCACGGGGTCATTTGGTATACTAGATTGGGGATTGTTATTAGTTACTAACTAATCTTGAGACTATTTTATTCCATCATTTGTATTAAAATGATTTGATTACTA
>NC_061115.1:152051493-152140548 GCF_002878395.1 Capsicum annuum | reverse complement strand
ATAAAATAGTCTCATGAAATATTTCAATTTACGAAATGTCTATGGGGGGAGGGGGGACAAAATAGTCTCATGAAATATCCCAATTTACGGAATGTCTCTATTTATCCCATCAAGTATATCAAATGATCCCAAGAGAATCAAACTCCAAGAGCTAGCCATTTAGTTGAAATAGCCGAAGGCTATGTAAGTCCTACATCAATTTTCTATCTAATCAATGTGGGACTCAAGTCTAATTGTAACCCATATTCTGCACATATTAATTTTAGGGAAAAGGGCCAAATTTTTCCATCTATTTTAGAAAATTGATTAAATATATCGTTTCTCATAGTCAATATCAACGTTAAATGCCTCTTTTTTTTAAAACTAGTTTAACCGCACGTGCCTCACATGTGTAACATTGATTATTTAAAATTAAATGATTTTATCTATTGCGGAGATATTTAATGAGGTGTAAAAGTTCAAATCATTTTTCAAAAATCCTTCATACATTAATATAATAATGTAAATATAAAAATATACACATATTTTACCACCAGAAATTTCAAATAGTTGATGAATCGTTACTTTTGCATTTGCCATATAGTCCCTCTTTTTCTTGCTACCACAAACTAAGAGAGACGCTTCTTAGACGCATTAATTTGAACCACGTTTGTGTTACGGTTTTTCTTCGTTTGAACCACATTTGCGTTATAATTATTTTTTTCTTTTATATTTCAAACCTTTCCTTGATTTTAAAATCAAATCCTTACAAAATCATTGACAACATTCTTATTACATATTTGAAACTTATAAAAAACTGACACTTCTTAAATTTTTATTATTCTGACGGTTTTATATTTATTTCTAGATTTTTTAAATCTTCTTAAAATCAAATTTAGTTGATTTAGAATTCTTAAAGTTGTTATTAATTTTGATGACTTCTAATAAGGAAAATTTTTAGCATAAATATATTTAATTAATTTCAACTCTTACATATTGGAAAAAATAGTAAAAAGATGACTTTTTCTAAAGCAAAAACTTTTAATGAAGGGCAAAAAGTTCAAATAATATTTTTAAGGCCATAAACACTTTTAATATATATATATATATATATATATATATATATATATATATATATATATATATATTAGTTTAGGTGCATACGTCTTGTGCGTGTACCTCATTTTAATGATTTAAACGTTAAAGAAAATATTTTATTTGTTTGAATAATAAACATGAAGACAATAATTAAATTCAACATTTTTGAACATGTAAAGATGGAGAACTTATTTAATTAGTTATATTGTATTTGTAAATATTTAAGATACAAATAAGGTAGCTGGAATAAATTAACAACCCTTTAAATTGTCTTATTGTGTTCAGTAAGTTGATAATTAGTGCTTGTTAATCCATAAAGTTGAACAACTTGACTTGGTTCTATTACAAAAACGTAAAATTTATCCTGTATATTTCATGCCACTTAATCCCTCTTCTTGATCAAATAGTCGATATATCTTTTCCACTACTTCAAATATAGTCATCTCTTTCTCACATAGACTGTGAATTGGACTTCACAACAGTTTTAAATTGAAATTGTACAAATAGAAGATTATAATGGCGAACTACTTTCCCAATACATATGACTTCTATATTGCAGCAACGCTTATTAAAATAAAGATCATATCCTTAGAAGGGTTTCTCTCTCAAGTCATATTGTTGCTCGAGCTTTTGTGATTTTCTCTATATGCATAGAAATTGTTGATAAAAGATGGTATAGTGAGAATGTAAAAAATGAAATTAGCATGGCTTTTATAGAATAGAAGTTGGCAAAAGATACGTTAAAGTCTATTTAACATGGGATAAGAATTGTTGTTTGTCGATTTTTGGATTATCCTATTCTAGTTAGGTATGATTAATTTTTTTAGACGGTGAAAAAGAAATCCTATTTTTGTAAGAAATTATTTTTTTAATATGGTCAATATTATGTTAAAACAAATTTTACAATTTTGGGGGATTTTGGGGTTTTCCTCTTCTAATTAGGAATGGTTTTTTTTAGATGGTGGAAAAAGGAGCCTATTTTTATAAAGAAAAATTTATTATTTTATTTTTTTAAAATATAATCAATATTTAATATCATTAAAATAATAGGAATAAGGTGAAAAGACGATTCAGTCTAAAGCAAAAACTTTTAACAAATCTTTTTCACTATTCAAAGGATTGGAACTCTTCATAAAACAAAAGTAACTCTTTACCTGAATACGTGCTCCTGTTCTTGCTTGAATACTTTTTATGGTTTCGCCCTCTTTATCAATAATATCTCTTTACTGAAAACAAGACCAACCTAAAACACAAACCAATGGACATAAGACAAATAGTGTAAAAGCTAACCACAATATGAACAAATCGAATAACAATCTACGCTAGAATGTGTTGGCTCAAACAATTTGCCGTAAACATAAATATTAGTAGAAAATAGGACATGTATTCCCTCAATAGGTTTTGAAGAGTTTCTATGTGACTATTATTACTTGCTTTGAGATGAACTCTCAATTAGTTTGTGATTCTAATAGAAATTATACGAAGTTTCTCCTACCATTGAACTGAAAAATGATGGTAATAATGAATATAAGAACATTGAATTAACTATTAATGAAGAGAGACGTACCTATAGCATTATACTTCTTAAAAGTTGAATCCAGAAAACACAAAGTGCTTGGTAAGCAATCCACACTAATGTCCTTGTCAGTAAGTCAAGTACAACGAAAAAGATCTTCTGAAACATATGAAGTCAGTGAAGGGGAGCCTCGGAGTAACGGCAAATTTGTCTTCGTGTGACCAATAGATCATGAGGTCGAGCCATAGAAGCAACCACTAATATTTGTATTAGGGTAGGTTGTTTATATCACACTCCTTGGGGTGCTGCCTCAGTCAATTCAAAAGAAGATATAAATATACGAAACAAAAATTCCAAATATTGGTCCACTTAATTGTCTTGATTGTAAAAGAAACCAAACTAAGTGTTCAGAAAAATTTACTCTTACTCCAGAACAGTATGGTGTTTTTTTCTCCTAAACCTGTTGCTGTATTTGTTGCAGTTGGACCGAAGTCTGCAGAGTTTATAAAACTATATGATCAGACTAAATCTTGCTGATTGTCTTATAGTTTCTGAATAATTCAAGTTATATCTGGGCTATGAACCTCTCAGTATGCAATTCTTAACTCAACAGGGGGTTATTAAGGCATTAGAAGATCTATGATTGTTTTTTATTTGTCTCTGTAGGTGAATGTTGTTATCTTTTATGTATTCAGGTACAAGAATCTGTATATAAGAAACACAAACTTCAACACTAGTTTAAGTCCAAGACAAGAACACTTATGAAGTTCTGTAATGCCTTCAACACTAGATTACGAATAATCTATCTAAGAAGTGTGTTAAGATTTAGAAAAGAGATGAAACAGAATTTAAGACCAAGTCCCCCGAATTCACGGAGTGTCCTTAAGGAATAATTTCCCTTACTGTACCCGAGGTTTTGGAATCTTTCTCCCAGTATAAAATGGCCTTCAATCCGAACAATAGCGGTACCTCAAATTGTTGGATTTAGCAAACTCACTTAACGGTTTGATAGATCACACAGAAAGTTTTTCAACACAAGAAGAGAGTTTGTATTTCAGAAAATTTGTGCCTAAACCAATGGATGAAAGAAAGTTTATATAGCCAATATGTGCCTCTTCTGAAAAACGGCAATGGTTCACTTAAAAGGTGTGACCTTTCTGGAAAAACCATGTCTGGTCGTCCAAAGAATGTGTCTTTTCCGAACAGGCATACCATTTCAGCACTGCACTGTTTTGAAATCTACATGCATGCATATAAATGGAGTATCAAAACACAGAAAAAAGTTGCATTTTTCCCTTTGGTATTTTTGAACTGAATTTCTGTCAAATAAACTTTGTCCAAAAAGATAGATCTTATCGATCGATCATTTGACAAATCTAAATTCAAATCTAAATTCGAAGCCGAGCGAGCGACGACGATGATGGTGTGAGACATCTCTTATTTATTTCCTCACTTACCATGTGGAGAAAGTGTTCCTTATTTTAAACACTCACAAGTTCTCTTCTTCCACCAATGTGGGAGCAAGAGTGAACTTTCCAATTTGGGAGTAAACTTTCTAAATTGGTGTCTCCCTCTCCACCATTTTTCCTTCATTTTTTTCATTCACACTTTTTCATATACTTTGAACCCAACAATTCCCCACATGAATGGGAAATGACTATTTTCATAAAAATTTTACAGACAAGTATGTGATCATCAAGCAAAGACTGATTGCATCTAGATAAGTAGGTTTTCCTTTGAACTTTCCGTAGTGAACATGCATCGGATGCACTCGGTCAATCAGTAGATTTGATATCTTTGAACTGTTGAGCTTTAGTGTACACCTAGACAACACATGTCACACAACTAGCCTTTTACCATTTATGGTTCTCACAGTTTTGTTCTTTTCATTCATGAACACGTCCCGGTTTTATGAGAGCTTAGAGAATAGGCCTTTACTAATGTTCTCCTTGAAGCGGCTTCCACTTCGCCCTCACATATCTAATTTCTAAACGTTCAATCCTATAGATTAAACTATTTGGTCAAATATGCCAAATTTAGATAATTATTAAAAGACTTTTCACCTTAAGTCTTATTCTTGTTTACTAAACATTGTCTACATCATGAGAATGGGTTGGGTAATTGACAATGTTGAACCTGTCAGACACAACTTTGTTTGATTTCCTTGAACCTAGCTCTTGGGATCTCCACTCTGCTAGGTAGAGTTACCGCCATGCTGACTTGTCTAGGCCTTAAACCCATTCCCTTAGATGTCTTTTCCATTCCTTCTCTAGATAGGCCTTTTGTAAGTGGTTCCGACATATTATCCTTTGACTTCACATAGTCAACAGTGATAATTCCACTAGAGAGAAGTTCTCTAATAGTATTATGTCTCCGTCGTATGTGACGAGATTTACCATTGTACATCATGCTCCCTGCCCTACCTATTGCCGCTTAGATATCACAGTGTATACATACTGGTGCCATTGGTTTGGGCCAATAAGAAATATTTTCCAAGAAATTTTGGAGCCATTCTTCTTCACAGGCTTTATCTAATGCGATAAATTCAGATTTCATTGTAGAGCGAGCAATACAAATCTATTTGGATGATTTCTAAGAGACTGCTCCTCCACCGATAGTAAATACATATCCACTTGTGGATTTTACTTCGTTCGATTCGGTGATCCAATTTGCATTACTATATCCTTCAAGTACCGCAAGATATTTATTATAATGCAAGGCATAGTCTTGAGTGTATTTAAGATACCCCAAAACTCTTTTCATCCCCATCCAATGAGTTTTGTTGGGATTACTGATGTACCGACTCAATTTACTAATAGTGCATGCTATGTCTGGTTGTGTACAATTCCTTATATACATTAAACACCCCAATACTCTTGCGTACTCTAATTGTGACACCTTTATTCTTTCAAAGTGCAAAGCTCATATCCAAAGGAGTCTTGGCAATACCAAATTCCATATACTTGAATTTTTCAAGTACCTTTTCGATATAGTGAGACTTGACAATGCCAACCCTTGTGGAGTTCTATGGATTCTTATACCTTAGATGACATCCACAGCTCTAAGGTCTTTCACATCAAACTTGCTCTCGAGCATTTGCTTCATTGCATTTATGTCAGAAATGTCTCTACTGATAATCAACATATCATCCACATATAAACAAACAATGACTTGGTGATTTGGAGTGTCTATAATATAAACACATTTATCACATTCATTTATCTTAAACCCATTTGCCAAAATGGTTTGGTCAAACTTTGCATGCCATTGTTTAGGTGCTTGCTTTAGTCCATACAATGACTTAATAAGTTTACACACCTTATTCTTCTTTCCTGGAATCATAAAACCTTCAGGTTGTTCCATGAAATTTCTTCCTCCAATTCTCCATTTAGGAATGCAGTTTTCATATCATTTGATGGATTTCAAGACTATATACCACCGCCAAGGCAATTAATATTTGAATCGATGTTATTCTTGTTACTGGCGAGTATGTATCAAAGTAATCAATACCTTCATTTTGTTTGAAGCCTTTTACTACAAGTCTTGCCCTATATTTGTCAATAGTACCATCCGCTTTCATTTTCCTTTTGAAGATCCATTTAGAACCTAAAGGTTTATTTCCTGGAGGAACATCAACCAATTCCCATGTATGGTTGCTTAAGATTGAATCAATCTCACTATTGACTGCCTCTTTCCAAAAAGATGAGTCCGAAGATGACATCGCTTCTTTAAATATTTGAGGCTTATTTTCTAAGAGAAATGTTACAAAATTCGAACCAAAAAAAGTTGATGTTCTTTGACGTGTACTACGTCTTGGATTTTCTTCATTATGTACATTCTCACTTGATTCATCTCGAGGTCGTTTATACCCCCCACTAGACTGTTCATGTCTAGTTTATAAGGATAAATGTTTTCAAAGAATTCAACATTATCTGATTCAATTATCATATTTTTATTTATATCCAAATGTTCAGATTTATGAATCAAAAAATGACATACTTTACTACTTTTAGCATATCCTATGAATACGTAGTCCACAGTCTTAGGTCCTATCTTAACCCTTTTAGGCATAAGAACTTGGACCTTTGCTAGACACCCCCACACTTTGAAATATTTCAAGTTGGGTTTCCTTTCTTTCCATTTTTCATAAGGAATTAATTGTGTCTTACTATGGAAAACTCTATTGAGTATACGATTGGCTGTAAGGATAGCCTCTCCCCATAAGTTTTGCAGTAAATCAAAACTTATAAGCAAGGCATTCATCATTTCCTTCAAAGTTCAGTTTTTTCTTTCCACAATTTCGTTAGATTGAGGTGAATACGAGGCCATATTTTGATAGACAATTCCATTCTCTACACATATTTTGGTGAAGGGAGATTCATATTCTCCGCCCCTATCACTTCTTATCATTTTTATTTTTTTCTCTAATTGATTTTTTACTTCAGTTTTGTATTGCCTAAATGCATCTATTGCTTCATCCTTACTATTTAGCAAGTAGACATAACAATATCTAGTGCAATCGTCAATAAAAGTTATGAAATACTTTTTTTCACCACGTGATGGTGTTGACTTCATATCACAAATGTCAGTGTATATTAAGTCTAAGGGATTGGAATTCCTTTCAACAGACTTATAAGGATGCTTTGCATACTTTGATTCCACACACGTTTGACACTTTGATTTATTGCACTCAAAGTTTAGCAAAACTTCTAAGTTAATCAATTTTCGTAACGTTTTGAAATTAACATGACCTAAACATTCATGCCATAAATTATAAGACTCAAGCAAGTAAGAAGAATTTGAACTTTTATTTATTTCAACATTTATTACATTCATCTTATAAAGGCCCTCGGTGAGATAGCCTTTCCCTACATACACTTCACCTTTCCTAATTATAATTTTTCCAGAAACGGTTACATATTTAAATTCGTTCTTGTCTAGAAGTGAAATAGAAATCAAGTTCCTACGTAATTCCGGAACGTACAAGACATTGTTATGTGTCAAGACCTTTTCTGAAGTTATTTTTAAGCCCACTTTTCCTGTTCCTTCTACCTTAGCCATAGCGGAGTTAGCCATGTATATCATTTTTTCCACTTGAGCTGAAGCGAATGACGAAAACAACTCTTTGTTGGCATAAACATGGCGGGTGGCACCAGAATCCATCCACTACTCGCGAGGATTCCCCACCAAGTTGCATTCTGAAAATATAGCACACCGATCATCACATTCTTTGTTGGACTCAATCATATTTTCTTGGTATTTTTTCTTGCCTTTCTTAGGGGCATGACAATCTGTAGACTTATGGCCAATCTTTCCACAGTTGATTCACTTTTCCTTGAATTTCTTCTTGGGTTGATGGCTTCCTTGTTCAACTTTCTTCCTTTTCTTAGAATTGTTTTGGTCATCTTCTACAATATGTGCTCCATTAATTGTAGAATTCCCTTTTGACCTTCTTTCGAAAACCTTATTATACTCTTTAATACGTAGTCAGACAATAATATCTTCAACAGTCATCTCCTTGCGTTTGTGCTTTAAGTAGTTTTGAAGTCTTTCCACATAGGTGGTAGCTTCTCAATGATTGCTGCCACTTGAATTGCATCATTCACAATCAAACCTACAAAACAGTTTATGTGAGTACTAAGAACACTTTCAATTTGTTCAACTAAGGTATTTTTCAAAAATATATCTTCTGCTAGGAGATCGTGAATGATTACTTGCAATTCCTGCACTTGAGAGACAACCGATTTGCTATCTATCATTTTAAAGTCCAAGAACCTTGCAACAAAGAATTTCTTAATCCCCGCATCCTCTGTCTTGTATTTTCGTTCTAGTGCCCTCCACAATTCCTTCGATGTCTTAGTTCCACGATAAATATTGTAGAGGTCGTCTTGGAGACCACTCAATATATAATTCCTGCAAAGAAAGTCCGAGTGTTTTCAAGCTTCTTCAATCATGAAATGCTCTTTTCCGAGGCTCCCTCAGGCACCTCAGAAGCATTCTCACTAGTGAACCTTTGAAGGCATAGAGTGGTGAGGTAAAAGAACATCTTTTGCTGCCATCACTTAAAGTCAATGCCCGCAAATTTTTTGGGCTTCTTCGCAGGTTCCATTAGTTGCAGAGTATTTGCTTGACTTATTGAAGGAATGCTAGTTGTCCCCACAGTCGTAGCCGTATCTTACATTTGACTTTCGTTAGTCATTTTTCCTGTCATCACAAGACAATAAAATTTAGTAATTTTAGAATACTATTTATAAAGTTAAGCAACTTTAAATTCTGATTCTTATTTTTAGTTAACGATAAAGTTTTTATGACTTCCAATCGTCAACCGAATGATCTTTAACTTGTGATGAAGATTTTATGTCTTTGAATCACTAGTTAAGTTCAAACGGAGTAGAAAGTTTAAAGCTTTAATCTCCAAAAACAAGCAATACAGATTCTGTAGAAAATTATTTCTTAAGATTGTTATCTTTTATGTATTCGGGTACAAGAATCTGTATATAAGAAACACAAACTTCAACACTAGTTCAAGTCCAAGACAAGAACGCTTATGAAGTTCTGTAACACCTTCAACACTAGATTACGAATAATCTATCTAAGAAGCGTGTTAAGATTCAAAAAAAATATGAAACCAAATTTAAGACCAAGTCCTCCAAATTCACGGAGTGTCCTTAAGGAATAATTTCCCTTACTGTACCCGAGGTTTTGGAATCTCCCTCCCAGGATAAAATGGCCTTCAATCCGAACAATAGCGGTACCTTAAACTGTTGGATTCAACAAACTCACTCAACAGTTTGATAGATCACACAGAAAGTTTTTCAAGACAAAAAGATAGTTTTTATTTCAGATAATTCGTACCTAATCCTATGGATGAAAGCAAGTTTATATAGCCAACATGTGCCTCTTCTGAAAAGTGGCAATGGTTCACTTAAAAGGTGTGACCTTTCTGGAAAATCCATGTCTGTTCGTCCAAAGAATGTGTCTTTTTCGAATAGGCATACCATTTCATGAATCAGTGTGTCATTTGGTTGAAGGGTTACATCCCTTCATTTCAGCACTGCACTATTTTGAAACACTGTTTTGGAATCTGCATGCATGCATATAAATGGAGTATCAAAACACAGAAAAAAGTTGCGTTTTTCCCTTTGGTATTTTTGAACTAAATTTCTGTCAAATAAACTTTGTCTAAAAAGATGATCTCATCGATCGATCATTTGAAAAATCCAAATCCAAATCTGAATCCGAATCCGAGCGAGCGACGACGACAACGACGCGAGGCATCTCTTATTTATTGCCTCACTTACTAGGTGGTGTATGTGTTCCTTATTTTAAACACTCATAAGTTCTCTTCTTCCACCAATATGGGAGCAAGAGTGAACTTTTCAATTTGGGGTACACTTTCTAAATTGGTGTCTCTCTTCACACTTTTTCATATAATTTGAACCAGCAAATGTTTCTTTGACGATTGAGAGTTTTACTAATTTGCTAGCATTTTAATTTTGTTTTTGCCATGTTAATGCAATAGTTAGCCTTGCCCATGCCTAGAAAAATTTCAACAATAAAGTTATAAATACCAGATATTAACTCAAGAAATACCTGATTTCAAAGACTCTAACGAACTTCTCGCCAAAGAGGAAAGACCATATACATAGAATAGTAGAACTTCAACATCAAAAAAAAAAAATTTCACTAAAAATAGGAGAACTTTGATATTATCCATGGAAGAAAAGGTCTTTTACATCTAAAAGTATGGGGAAAAGTCCTATATTGTAGGTAATAATTAAATATCATTTGGTAATTATAAATTTATAAAAATAATTAATAATTAGGGAAAAAATGTAAAAAAATAATTTTATTTAAGGTGGATACTTTTATTGAGAGAAAAAAGTTCAAATCACTTTGACAAGAGTATTTACGCTTTTAATATACTAGTGTAGGTGTAAACGCCTTGCGTATGTCACTACTAAAAAAATGCCAAAAAAGCGATGGCCATTGGACAAAAGCGATGGAAATTTGTTGTTTTTTTTTCGTCTCAAAAAAGGGCATTATTTTTTGAAAACGACGGCCTGTGTTGCTTTTTTTACAACAGATAGCTTCACTTTTAGGATTTTTTTTAGTTATTCTTAGAAAAAGCGATGTTCTGCATCGTTTTTTGTTCTTCAGATGAAGAACATATGCTGAACAAAAAACGACAAACGTCATCACTTTATTGAAAAAAAATTTCTAGAAAAATTGACACTGTCCTTCGTAATTTGAGAAAAATAAAATATTTTTTTTAAAATGACGTTGGTCGCAGCTTTCTATTCTTCATAAGGATTGAAAAAGCGACGTTGATTGTCTCTTTTTGTTCTTCATAATGAATAAAAAGCGATGTTGGTCATTGCTTTTTGTTCTTCATAATTAATAATAAGCGACATAAAAAGCGACGTAGGTCATCGCTTTTTGTTCTTAATAATGAATAAAAAGCGACATTGGTCGTCGCTTTTTTACAAAAAGCGACTGCCATCGTCTCTTTTCTATATTTTTTTAAGATGCAGAAATATGCATTTTCTGCATATATACATCCTCATGCAACACACATTATTACAATAATCATACAACACACTACATCAACAAATCATTTAAGCAATTCAAATCAACAACACTTAAACAATGAATCCAACAACATTCAAAATACTTAAACACTCCTAAAGATTTTTTACTAACTAAAAGCTAAGTTCAAAAATATCAAAAAATTATCTAAAAGTCAAGTCTAACAACACTAAGGAGTAGCCCCAACAAACTCCTCATCACTCTCTGTTTCCTCTTCGTTACTTGAATTAGGAGAAACGGCCTGTGTCAAGGCACGTCTAAGATGTGCAATCTGATGTGGCATAGCAGCATGTCTCTAAAAAATTGTAGAAAAGGCATGATCGTACTTTGCCAACCAACAACACATTGTCTGGAAATCAATTGACTAGTGTTGTATGATATATATATATATATATATATATATATATATATATATATATATAAGTTAACTAAATAATAATTAAATCTAATATACCTTAAACTCTTGAAACATGGCTTTTTTAGAGACTATTAAAGTATCCCACCACTTGTGCGAAGGATATATAAAAAGTCTCATAATGCTTTCCCTTACAGCCTCATTAACTTCTTTTGACGTGGGATACCACCTATAAATAACATAATAAGTATGTAAACTTGAATATTTTATTAATAAGAAAATAAACCTATCAATTGAAAAATAAACTTACGAAAATCCATCAGGCTCGATGAACACTCTACCAAGCATTTCCGCATCTCCAGGAACTAGACCAATCAAATTCGCATCAATATCTTCTTATACAGGTGGAGGTGGAGGAGAAGGTGGAGGTGGAGGTGGAGGTGGTGGTGACTTGATCCTTTTGAAGTCACTAGTACACATTTCAAAACACTACACTTAACCATTTTAAAGTCATGAATTCACATTTCAAGTGACAACGCAAACCATTTTCAAGTCATGAATTGAAATTTCAAGTGACAACACTAAACCAATTTCAAGTCATGAATTCACATTTTCAAATGATTACATTTTACTAATTTCCAAATACAAGTTCATCTTTCAAGTAACTACACTAAACCATTTTCAAGTCTCTAATTTACTTCTCAAGGGACTACACTTGATTAATTTGAAGTCACTAGTACACATTTCAAAATACTACACTTAATCATTTTTAACTCTCTAATTCACTTCTCAATTGACTAAACTTAACCATTTTCAAGGTATGAATTCACATTTCAAGTGACAACACTAAATCAATTTCAAGTCTTGAATTCACACTTTCAAGTGGTTACACTTTACTAATTTCAAAACACAAGTTTACCTTACAAGTAACTATACTAAAACATTTTCAAGTCACTAATTCACTTCTTAAGTAACTACACTTGATCAACTTGAAGTCACTAGTACACATTTCAAAACACTATACTTAACAATTTTCAACTGTCTAATTCATATTTCAAGTGGCTACACACTTGATCAATTTGAAGTCACTAATACACATTTCAAAACTCTACACTTAACCATTTTCAACTCTCTAATTTACTTCTCAAGTGACTAAACTTAACCACTTTCAAGGTATGAATTCACATTTTAAGTAACAACACTAAATCAATTTCCAGTAATGAATTCACACTTTCAAGTAATTACACTTTACTAATTTCAAAATACAAGTTACCTTTCAAGTAATTACACTAAACCATTTTTTAGTCGCTAATCCACTTCTCAAGTGACTACACTTGATCACTTAGAAGTCACTGTACACATTTCAAAACACTAAATAATTTTCAACTCTCTAATTCACATTTCAAGTGACTACACACTTGATCAATTTAAAGTCACTAGTACACATTTCAAAACACTACACTTAACCATTTTCAACTCTCTAATTCACTTCTCAAGTGACTAAATTTAACCATTTTCAAGTCATGAATTCACATTTCAAGTGACAACACTAAATCAATTTCCAGTAATGAATTCACATTTTCAGGTGATTACAATTTACTAATTTTAAAATACAAGTTCACCTTTCAAGTAAGAATACTAAACCATTTTCTAGTCGCTAATCCACTTCTCAAGTGACTACACTTAATAACTTTGAAGTCACTAGTACACATTTTAAAACACTACACTTGACCATTTTCAACTCTCTAATTCTGATTTCAAGTGACTAAGTCTAACCATTTTCAAGTAATGAATTCACACTTCAAGTGTCAACACTAAACCAATTTTAAGTTATGAATTCACATTTTCAAGTGATTACACTTTACTAATTTCAAAACACAAGTTCACCTTTCAAGAACTACACTAAACCATTTTCAAGCCGCTAATCCACTTCTCAAGTGACTAGTACACATTTTAAAACACTACACTTAACCATTTTCAACTCTCTAATTCACAT
This sequence comes from Capsicum annuum, assembly GCF_002878395.1. Lineage (NCBI taxonomy): Eukaryota > Viridiplantae > Streptophyta > Magnoliopsida > Solanales > Solanaceae > Capsicum > Capsicum annuum. The sequence goes on along the minus strand of NC_061115.1, from coordinate 152,127,015 downwards.
TTCAAGTGACTAAACTTAATCATTTTCAAGTCATGAATTCACATTTCAAGTGTCAACACTAAACCAATTTCAAATCATGAATTCACATTTTTAAGTGATTACACTTTACTAATTTCAAAATGCAAGTTCACCTTTCAAGTAACTACACTAAATCATTTTCAAGTGGCTAATCCAATTCTCAAGTGACTAGTACACATTTCAAAACACTACACTTAACAATTTTCAACTCTCTAATTCACATTTTAAGTGACTAAACTTAATCATTTTCAAGTCATGAATTCACATTTCAAGTATCAATACTAAACCAATTTCAAGTCATGAATTCACATTTTCAAGTGATTACACTCTACTAATTTCAAAACACAAGTTCATCTTTCAAGAAATACACTAAACCATTTTCAAGTCGCTAATCCACTTCTCAAGTGACTAGTACACACTTCAAAAAACTACACGTAAGTATTTTCAACTCTCTAATTCACATTTCAAGTGACTAAACTTGATCATTTTCAAGTCATGAATTCATATTTCAAGTCATAAAATTATTAGTACCACATTACCACTCTAATTTGTCAACTTTAAGTTTAATTTGCTCTATGTAATGCTCCTTTGGATAGGAAAAAGAAACAAAATTGTATCTTGGAACGACACTCGACGACCAAAAGACAAACAAAGTTACAGTAGAATAATATTGTCAACACCAGTGTATGATCTAAAATTAAATCAAAGCAAATATTGGCAAAAATATCCCGTCTAGTGACATACTAGTATTATCTTAATCCCGTAAATTCAGTTGAAGCATGGGCAAAGTAAAACTCAAGTAGATAGCAGATATCAGCCATGGCCTTACAGTTGCTTAGTACAAGTCGTCCAGTTGTCTCTTGATCAACCTCACCAAATTTCAGAGGAAGCTTTTTTTTCAAAAAATCCTATGCAGTCGATTTCTAGTACATTCAAAGAGACTTATAGTGAGTTAAATTTCAACAACAATAAGTTTTCCCACATTGAGAGAATGAGTACCAAATTTTCTTTTGGTCAAGAACTAATATTCCACGTGAACCAAAAATGTTGAACTAGTAATAGATAATTATAGATAACAAAACCGACTATTCACAGAGCATACTTGCTCCCTTTTTCTTTCTAAATTGCAAGATATCAAATTGATAAGTGCCATTGTACTATCATTTGATCAATTTTACAAGTTTTTGTCAAACACATTCAGATTATACTTTTAAATAAAATTTTTTCCAAGTACTTTTAATAAGACAATTAACCATTTACTTGACTGAATCGACTCCAAAAGTTGTTCATACTTACCAGTGACGGAGAGAGTGGTGGCGGTGGTTGTTTGAGAAGGAGAGACAGTGACAACACTATTTTGCTGGTGGTAGTACTGGGCGGCTGTCGTTGGGGCTTGAACAGAGGGAGGTACAGCAGCGATGGAGGTCGGTGAGGCAGAGTGGTGATGGAGGTCGGTAATGGTTTTTTTTAGAAAGAAGGTAGAGAAATGAGGGTTTGTAGAGAGAGAGTAGAGAGGTGGCTTGTTTTTTTAGAATGAGGGATTAGGATTTTGTGTTGTTTAAAAGGAAAAAGTAGGTGCTTTGGATCTCAGTCGTTGAATCATTTTGATCAATGGCTGAGATAAAATATGATTAAAAAAAAGGTTAAAATTGAAATTTAATTTATGGCCAAATTGAGGTCAATTTTAACTGTAATTGACACCAATTCAATATAAAATTACATAAAAATTAAACATCAAAGGAAAATCGAATGGAATTGACTGTTATTTTAACAATAATAGTGGTAGATAATGCATTTGAAAATTATAAGTGTGCATATGTAACCGAAGGACCACAAACTAACCCATGACCGATATCTGTGCCTGTATACTGTATAAAATACTGAATAATGCAAAAACATGCACTGAAAGGCCATAAGGTTCAATACTGAACATAACATGGGTGAGATAACATCTGTGGGGTAATACAATACCTAAAACAAAACTGTAAACACTGAAGTCTGAAACATAATAGTCTGCATCTAGTCTGAAAGCCTCTACTGTCTGAATAATCTGAATAAGGAGTTGATGGGACATGTCCCCAACTAACTCCAACTAATAACTAATCAATGAAATAGTATAGAAATAATTATGTCCTTGAAGGATGAGGACTCATTTCTATTCTGACTGTTGAGACTGGAATCTACTGCTGATCTGGGACTCATGTCTCTGAACCTATGGTGTAACATAAAAAAATGTACCATAGCGTAAATAAGTCAGTATAATAAAATGTACTGAATAAACATGTGAGGTAGCTAATGCAAGGGTTAACATTCATGAATAATGCTAGCTGACTATCTAACATGAATATGAGAATGCATACATAAATACGTAACTGTAACTGATACTGTGGTATCGTGATTATTGAATCTAAATACTGATGACATGACATACTAATAACTGATAGCACAAATAGCTGTATCTGAATGTAACTGATAACATGGGTGACTGTATCTGACAGTCCTGAATATGATGGAACTATCTAAGTTCCTTACTGTATCTGAGTCAACTGTATCTGAAAGTCTTAAATTTGAAAAACTATCTGAGTTCTTTTATTGAGATTGGTACTAAAACTATGGGAGGTAGTATTTAACCGGCATGCCCCTGATAAGCCATTATGGCTGAGTTGGGGTCTAATCTGTAACCTCAATTGGAAGGGTGTCAAACCGCACCACTGGTAAAGACAAGCTGTGGGCGACTCTTATCTGATAGTGTCCCCAAAAAAAATGGTAGGGCCCTTATCTGACAGTGCTTATCCACCTCATCAACCCTCATTGAACAATGTTGATGCCTCAACCTATGCTGGCTACATAGTTTTGGAACACAAGGATGACTTCTAAGGATCACACCCTCATCTGATAGTGTGGGTCCCCATCCTTGGGTTCACTCGGTGCTAATTCCTACTTCCATCTGAATAGACACTGAACATGATTTACTGAACTAAACATGAGCTGAGTTACTAAGTTCCGTTGACTAATATAATACTACTGATATTTGACAACTGATTGAGTCATGAAATCATGGAGATTTTTCCCGAGTTATATGACTATCTGAAGTCTAAGGATTCATAGCTTGATTGAGAGTAGAGTGAAAACTTGACATGGATATAGGTACACAACTAATGTTTCGGGTACAAGTACCCCCAGGACTCGATGAAAGGAAACTGACAAAGCATGACTTACTTGAATATATAATCATCATGATAATACATTTAATAAAGCATTTCATCAAACATGTGATAGTCATAAGCTTATACGTACATGGGGATTTCATGATATCATGCTAATTAGACACTTTACCTTCATCTAGGCATTCAACCAAACACATAGTAGGGCATAGAATGTGTAAACAACATCATACAACAATTAACTATAGAGATTCAATTCCAATATAATCATTCAAGGGTTTAGGCCTAGGGTTTCATGAATCTGTACCGTTACAAATCAACCCATATGGAATTTAACACTCATTCATGGAGTATAATTCAATTACTTATTATCAACATGAACAAAAATAGCCCAATCATGAACTTCATAAGAAAATCCATAACTTGAATTTAGAGAAGGGATTCTTAGGCTTCATGGATGAAAGGAGTCCATGAATGAACACTATGCATACCTTAGTACATGATTTTGTAAAGATTGATGGTGAAACCTTCTTGAATTTGAATCTCCAATAGAAACCCTAGCTTGTTCTTGAGAGAAACTTGAGATAAAATAGTATATTTTGGGTGAAGAATAGCTAAATCACGTGTTATTGGGTTTAAATAGGGGTAGGAAATTGACCTTTTTAACCCTGGACACATTATTTAATTTCAGTAAAATTTTCCCAAACTGGGCCCCTGGTGTGATGCGGCGTTATCGCGCCGTGTCACTAGAAATTGACAATTGAGAAATTGAGGGATGACGCGATAAGGAGCAATTGTGTTGCCCCTTTCTTCATGACCTGGAACTTTGGCGCGATGCAGGAAAAATCGTGTTGAGACACTGGAAAAAGGACAATTCTGAATTTGAGTACTGGAGCGATGCTCCATAATCGCGTACACTTACTAGAAATTGCTAAATTCCATTTCCTCTTGTGGCACAATGCGCCACTGGCTAATATGACGTTGTTTTACAATGGGAATTTAAAATATTCATAAATTCTTACCCGGCTATCGGATTTAAGCGATTAGTATATCGATGGAAAGCTTATTGAATTTTCCACTTGACAAAAAGTGAAAATCTTGAAAATTCCCCATGGAATAATTATCCTTCACTTTAGAAGATAATACTAGGCATTCTTGGGATAAAATTTGCTAGAAATCTTTGGGGTATTACAATATCTCCCCCTTGAGAACATTCGTCCTCGAATGAGACTGACTGAGAGGGGAAACAATAAGTTGAACATGAAGTGAGCATAAATAACTGGAACATGATCTCGTTACTGACAAGCTGAACATAACATACTAAACATGCATATCTGATGCATGTGTAACTGATTCATGAATGTATGACTGAATATTCCGAGGAACTAAGTTTCTTACAATGAGAATGTATTTTTGATGAATAATTATATAACTGAAATGATACATGAATGCATTACTGAATATGCAATGGTACTTGATACCAAGTTTATACTGGGAACATGAATATGAAACTGAATACCAAGTTCGTGATAAACACTGACCATGAAACTGAGTAATCAGTCTGCTTCTGCTTCCCAAGTAGCTCCCTCGACAGACTGATTTGCCAAAGAACTTTAAATAGAGGGACTTCTTTGTTTCTCAATCTACGTGTCTGATAGTCTAAGATTTCGATTAGAATCTCTTCATAAGAGAGACTATTCTGAACATCAATGCTCAGAAAAGGGACTACGACTTGTAGGTCACCTATACACTTCTTGAGCAAAGAGACATAGAAGACTGGATGAACTGAGGCTAGATCTGAAGGCAATTCGAGCTCATAAGCTACCTTGCCGAAACAACTGAGAATCTTGAAGGGACCGACATATCGGGGACTGAGCTTTCCCTTTTTGCCAAATCTCTTCGCTCCCTTCATGGGAGAGATCTTTAGATAGACATGGCCACCAACCTCAAACTATAGATCTTTTCTACAAATATCTGTATAAGACTTCTATCAGCGCTGAGCAGCCCGTAGTCTTTCTCTGATTAACTGGAATTTTTCTAAGGCGTCGAATACTAAGTCAGGACCTATGACTTAGACCTCACTAACTTCGAACCAACCAATTAGAGATCTATATCTCCTACCACAGAGATCTTCGAATGGAGCCATTTGAATACTGGAATGATAGCTGTTGTTGTATGCAAACTCAATCAAAGGCAAGTGGTCCTTTCTGCTTGACCATCTGTCTTAGGATGGAAGGCTGTATTGAGATGAACTTGGATATCGAGACCCTTTTGTAATGCTTTCTAAAAATGAGAGGTGAACTAGGTACCTTTGTCTGAGATAATGGATGAAGGAACACCATGCAATCTGACCAAATCCTTGATATAGATTTTAGCGTAATACTTGACTGAATAAGAGGTATGAACTAGAAGGAAATGAGCTGATTTAGTCATTCTATCTATAATGACCCAGACTGAATCATGCTGATGACGAGTTCAAGGTAAACCCATCACGAAGTTCACGTTAACAACTTACCACTTCCAATTAGGAATACTAAACTCTTGCATGGACCCACTAGGCTTATGATGCTCTATCTTAGCTTGCTGACATGTAGAGCACTTAGCCACAAACTCTGCAATGTCTCTCTTCATCCCACTACACCAATAGATTTCTTGCAAATCTCAGTACATCTTTGTGGCCCCTAGATGAATAGAGTAGCGCGGACCATGCACTTCTACCCTAATTCACTGCCTTAAGTCGTCTACACCTGGAACACAGAAAAGACCCTAACAACGCAAAACACCATCTCCTCTTTGGGAGAAAGCCACTACTTTCTAACCCTGAACTGACTCTTTCAACTTGATAAGGCTGGGATCTGTATCTTGCTTTTCTTTCACCTCAGAAACTAGAGATGATTCTGAACTACTCTGAACACATACACCACCCTCTGAAGAATCGACTAAGCGAACGCCTAGTCTGGCAAACTGATGGACTTCTTAAACTAACTTCTTCTTACTATACTCCACATGAAAAAAACTACCCATGGATAGCCCAATGAGAGTGTCGGCCACTACGTTGGCCTTGCTCGGATGATTGAGAAAACTCGTGTCGTAGTCTTTCAAGAGCTCTAACCACCTTCTCCAACAAAGATTGAGATCTTTTTGAGAAAAGACATACTGAAGACTCTTGTGATCTGTGAAGACATCTACATGAACTCCATAGAGATAATGCCTCCAAATCTTCAAGGTAAAGACTACGGCTGCTAACTGAAGATCATGAGTAGGATAATTTCTCTCATGGGGTTTAAGCTGTCTGGAGGCGTAGGCTATAAACTTACGATGCTGGATGAGAAAACAACCCAAACCTACTCTAGATGCATCACAATACACCACGAACCCATCTGAACCAAATGGAAGAGCTAATACTGGGGCTGAGGTAAATCGAGTCTTCAACTCCTGTAAACTCTTCTCGCAAGGGTCTGACTACTGAAACTTGACTTTTTTCTGAGTCAATCTGGGAATAGGGGATACAATAGATGAAAATCCTTCAACAAACTATCTGTAATAGCTAGGCAAACCCAAGAAACTCCTGATATTTGATGGAGAGACAGGTCTTGGCTAGTTTTTTACTGCTTCGGTCTTTTAATGATCAACTCTAATGCCATCACTGGAAACAATGTGACCAAGGAATGCTACTGAATTTAGACAAAATTCGTACTTACTAAATTTGGCGAATATATGATGATCTCTGAGATTTTGAAGTACTATTCTGAGATGGTCTGCATAATCGCGCTTAGTGTAAGAATAGACCAGAATATCATCTATGAAGACTATGACGAACATGTCCAAGTACTGCTTGAACACATAGTTCATCAAGTCCATGAAAGTTTCTAGGGCATTGGTAAGTACAAATGACATAACTAAGAATTCAAAGTGATCATACCGAGTATGAAAAACTATTTTTGGAATATCACTTTCTCTAACTCTAAGATGATGAAAGCCAGATCTGAGGTCTATCTTAGAGAAATAGCTGGCACCCTAAAGTTGGTCAAACAAGTCATCGATTCTAGGAAAAGGATACTTGTTCTTGATCGTGACATTATTGAGTTAAATCAATGCACATTCTGAGAGAACTGCCTTTCTTGCGTACGAATAATATTGGTGCACCCCACGGGGAAGCGCTGGGTCTGATGAATCCCTTATCTAAGAGATCCTTCAACTATTCTTTCAATTCTCTGAGTTCTACTGGTGTCATTCTCTATAGCAGAATAGAGATAGGTTAAGTATATGAAAGAAGATCAATACCAAAATCTATTTCCCTTTCGGGAGGAATTCCTAGAAGATCTTCGGGAAAGATATCTGAATATTCATTCACTATTAGGACTGATTCAAGTCTGGGAGTGATTCAAGGCTGGGAGTTTTGGAAATAGTGTCCTTAACTCAAACAAAATGATAGGTACATCCTTTAGATATCATTTTCCTTGTCCTAAGGTAGGAAACAATCTGACCCCTGGAAAAGGATACACTACCCTTCCACTCAAGGATGGGTTCATTTGGAAACTTAAATTGGACTATTCTGTTTATACAGTCGACTGTGGCATAGCAAGAATGAAGCCAATATATGCTGAGAATTAAATCAAAATTAGTCATCTCTAATCCGACTAAGTTTGTTGAAGTGACTTTCTAAAATATCCTAACCGGAAAGTTCCTGTATACCCACCGGGTTATGATGGTTTTGCCCACTGGGGTAGAGACTGAGAAGGGCTTGGCTAGAATTTTGGGACTGATTCTGAAATCAACTACTTTATAGGGAGTAACAAAAGACAAAGAATCTCCTAGATCTAGCAAAGCATAAACATACATATGAAATATATGTAACATACCAGTAACTATATTAGGAGAATTTTCCTGATCTTTTCGGGTTTGAAAAACATATAGTCTATTTGGGTATTGCCCGCTAGTAGCACTGGTGGTGGCACCCTGCTGATTTGAGCAATCAGATTGAGCTGGGAAGCAGAGATGACTCTGATAACCTGACTGAGGGCAGTCTCTAACTCTGTAGCCTGGCTTTCCACAATCGAAACAGCCATCGCTGCCAGCTCTGCAAGCACCCTGGTGGTTCTTACAACAAATCTGACAAAGGGGATTAGTTTGGGCATTGCTGACACTGTCCTGAGACTTAGAGCCTAGCACTCTATCTTTGAACTTAGAAGCTGAAGCACTGGCTGAAGAAGGAGCTGGAACTGATGACTTAGGATGAAACTGAGAACGATTTCCTCTTTCTGATTTAGACTAACTAAAGTTGAAGCTACCTGTCCTAGCTTTCTTATTCTGCTTTTCCCTCTGCTTAATCTTCTGCTTCTCTATCTGCTGAGCATGGATCATAAGTCTGGCTAAAATCATGTCACTATTTAGCATGGTGGATCTGCACTCATTAACCACGCTATCATTTACCCCTAAAGCGAACTTACTCATCTTGGCTCTGCCATCTGCAACTACATGAGGGGCATATCTGGCTAATTGAGTAAACTTTAGAGAATCCTCTTTCACCATCATATTGCCCTGCCTGAGGTTGATGAATTTTAGCACCTTAGCCTCTCTAAGCTCTTGGGGAAAGAACTTGTCTAAGAATGCAGTGACAAACTCCTCCAACTTTATAGGACCTGCATCATCTGACCTATTTGACTTCCACTATTTGAACCAAGTATGAGCCACATCCTATAACTGGTATGCGTCTAACTCAGCACTCTCAACAGTAGTCACCCCATGATGCCTGTCACTTTCTAAACTTGATCAATGAATTCCTGAGGGTCTTTATCTGAACACTGATGACATGACATACTAATAACTGATATAACTGATAGCATAAATAGCTGTACCTGAATATAACTGATAATATGAGTGACTATATCTGACAGTCCTGAATCGAATGGAACTATCTGAGTTCCTTACTGTATCTGACAGTCTTGAATCTGAAGAACTATCTAAGTTCTTTTACTGAGACTGGTACTAAAACTGTGGGAGGTAGTTAACCGACATACCCATGATATGCCATTATGGCTGAGTTGGGGTACAATCTGTAACCCCAATTGGAAGGGTATCAATACTGCACCACTGGTAAGGACAAGCTGTGGGCGACCCTTATCTGATAGTGTCCCCAAAAGAGAATGGTGGGGCCCTATTCTGATAGTGCTTATCCACCTCATCAACCCTCATCGGACAATGTTAATGTCTCAACCTATGCTGGCTATATAGTTTTAGAACATAAGGATGACTTCTAAGGAACGCACCCTCATCTGATAGTGTGTGTCCCCATCCTTGGGTTCAATCGGTGCTAATTCCTACTTCCATCTGAATAGACACTGAACATGATTTACTGAACTAAACATGAGCTGAGTTACTAAGTTCCATTGACTGACAGAATATTACTGATATCTGACAACTGATTGAGTCATGAGATCATGGAGATTTTTCCCGAGTTATATGACTATCTGAAGTCTAAGGATTCATAGCTTGACTGAGAGTATCGTGAAAACTTGACATGGATATAGGTACACAACTAATGTTTTGGGTACAAGTACCCCCAGGACTCGATGAAAGGAAACTGACAAAGCATGACTTACTTGAATACATAATCATCATCATAATACATTTAATAAAGCATTTCATCAAACATGTGATAGGCATAAGCTTGTACGTACATGGGAATTTCATGATATCATGATAATTAGAAACTTTTCCTTCATCTAGGCACTCGCCCAAACACATAGTAGGCATAGAATGTGTAAACAACATCATAACAATTAACTGTCGTAATTCAATTCCAATATAATCATTCAAGGGTTTAGTCCTAGGGTTTCATGAATCTATACCATTACAAATCAACCCATATGGAATTTAACACTCATTCATGGAAAATAATTTAATTACTCATTATCAACATGAACAAAAGCAACCCAATCATGAACTTCATAAGAAAATCCATAACTTGAATTTAGAAAAGGGATTCTTAGGCTTCATGGACGGATGGAGTCTATGAATGAACACTATGCATACCTTAGTTCCTGATTTCATAAAGATTGATGGTGAAACCTTCTTGAATTTGAATCTGCAATAGAAATCCTAACTTGTTCTTGAGAGAAACTTGAGAGAAAATAGTATGTTTTGGGTGAAGAATAGCTAAATCACGTGTTATTGGGTTTAAATAGGGGTAGGAAATTGACCTTTTTAACCCTGGACGCGTTATTTAATTTCAGTAAAATTTTCTCGAACTGGGCCCCTAGCGCGACACGGCATTATCGCGCCGTGTCACTGAAAATTGAAAATTGGGAAATTGAGGGATGGCACGACGCGGAGCCATCACATTGACCCTTCCTTCGTGACCTAAAAATTTGACGCGACGTGGGGGAAATCACGCTGAGACACTGGAAAAAGGGCAATTCTAAATTTGAGTGCTGGTGCGACGCGCCATAGTCGCGGGGACCTATTGGAAATTACCAAATGTCATTTCCTCTTGTGGCGCGCCGCGCCACTGACTAATAGTGAAAATTGATTTTAATATTGACCGTTGATCAAATATAATGAACGGTTGAGATTAAAATTGAGAAGATGAGTCAAATTGGGATTAGAAATTGGGTTAAAAAAAGATTGAATTAGAGATTTTGATTACGTTAATACAACGTATCAATATGATGAGTTATCGGTTAATTAGCGTCATTATTATAACTTCAATAGTATATTATTACCTCGATCATATGATGTTAACGTATATAGATTCAATTAGCTAGCTTTTAACTACTATATACATCACTATATGAGAGATACGTATTTATACTATATACATCACATATACGAGAATATTACCTCGTAATACAACGTATTTTATTTTTACTCTGATGAATTATTGCTTAATTTAGCTTACATTATTATATTATAACCTCAACAATATATTATTACCTTGATCAATCGATCGTATGAGATCAATGTATTCAATATATATAGTTGATTGACTATAAATTTCATAATATGTACTAGATACATCACATACACATGTATATTACCTTGTAATACAACGTATTTCATATATATATAATGATAAATTATCGTTTAATTTAGCTTATATTATTATATTATAACTTCAACAATATATTATTTTCTTGATCAATCGGTCGTATGATATCAATGTATTCAATATATAATTGAATACATTAAATTTTTTAAAATATAAAAATTATTTATTTAGTAGTAAAATTAAAAATATCAAATATCGACGGAAAGTGTCGTTTTCATAAAGTTAATTTTTTATTTATTTTTAAAAATATAAAAAAATAATTAAAAATTACGACGGATAACGTTGCTTTCTATAATTAATATTTTAAAAATAAATAATTATAGCGACGTTGTCCATCGATTTTAATAAAAATAAATTAAAATAGAATTTTAATTTAAAAAGTGACGGACAACTTCGCTTTTCAAAAAAATTAATTTTTATTTAGTTTTAACAAAAGTGACATTGTCCGTTGCTTTTTATGAAAATTAAAAAAAATAAAAATTAATTATAAATTGCGATGGACAGTGTCTCTTTTCTAGAATTAATATTTTAAAAAATAAAAACTATAGCGACATTGTCCGTCACTTTTAATAAAAATAAACAAAAATAAAAATTAAATTTAAAAAGCGATGGACAACATCGCTTTTCAAAAATTTAATTTTTATTTAGTTTTAACAAAAGAGACGTTGTCCATCTCTTTTTGTAAAAAATAAATAATAATTACACATTGCGATGGATAACGTCGCTTTTCTAGAATTAATATTTTAAAAAATAAAAATTATAGCGACATTGTCCGTCACTTTTAATAAAAATAAACAAAATTAAAAATCAAATTTAAAAATCAACGGACGACTTCGCTTTTTAAAAAAATAATTATTATTATTTTTAAATAAATTACGACGCTATCCATCACATTTATTAAAAAAATTATAAATTATTTTTTAATTAGTTGGCACAATAATCTGCGAAAAAAGAGACGAATATTGAGACGTTGGCCGTCGATTTTAATAAAAAAATAAATAAAAATTAAAATAAAACTATAAAAGCTACAGACTGTTTCGCTTTTCTCGTTGCTCTTTAAAGCGACACAGTTCGTCGCTTTTTTTGCATGGCTTTTTGGCCTTTTTTTTAGTAGTGTATACTTCACTTTAATGAGTTCAAACATTACACTAAATAGGATATTTGTTTAAATAATAAAGATGAATATAATAATTAAATTTAATATCTTTTGAGTATGTAAAGATGGAGATTTTATGTATTAAACCTAACCTTTCCCAAAAATATTTTTAAAAGTCGATCGACATTCATCTACCATCTATAAATTGCAACAAAACAATACAATGATAGAGGTATCAAAATAATACAATTAAATCTAATCTTTACTCACCAAAATTTTCTCAAAGTCGTCCAATACTTATCTACCACCTGTATAAAATAACAAAATAATATAATAATAGAGATATCAAATAATACAACTAAACTTAACCTTTACATAAGAAAATTCCTCAAAGCCGACTAATATTTACCTATCACCTGTAAATTGTAACAAAATAATAGGATAAAAATGATATCGAAATAATACAATTAAACTTAAATTTTTACGCACAAAAATTTTTCAAAGTCGATTGAGATTCATCTACGAACTGTAAACTACCATAAAATAACAAACTAATAGAGATATTACGATAATACAATTAAACCTAACGTTTACCTAAAATTTTTTTTCAAAGTCAACCCACATTTATCTAGCATCTGTGATAAAAATAAAATAATAAGATAATAAAGATATCAAAACAATATAATTAAACCTAACTTTTACACAAGAAATTCTTCAAAGTCAGCCGACATTCATCTACGACCTGTAAACTATAAAAAAAATAATATAATAGTGATTACAAATCTTCAGTTTTGATCCAACTAATTCTTGTCTGAGCAAAAATTTTGACTCTAAAGAATGATTCAAATGAAAACAAAGAAGATATATACACACACATGTTGAATTCGATTGTGCTGACAAAAATAGTGAATAAGTTAAGGGTTGGAAAATTAAGCATCCACCAATTTAGACATTCAATCGAATCAAGTTAGATGAACATCAATCATATTCTCCCAATAGGCAAACCGGTTTATTCTCTAGTTTAACGTACATCTCAATATTTATAGAAATATTTCCTTAATAGAGTCTTATTTTAGGAGTATTTTTCTAATTGAACAACATAAAGAAAAATATTAATTAATTCTCCTACCATATATTTTAAGAGTCCCATATATTTTATGAAAAAAAAAATTAATTAATTCCCCTACTTTATATTTTAGGAGCTCTATATATTTTAGGAAATCTAGTTAATATAATAAAAAATAATTAAATAATAATTTTTAAGAAATAGTGAAAAGACAGTTTTGTCTAAAGAAAAGTCTTTTAATGAAGGACAAAAAGTTTAAATCCCTTTTATAAGGGTCTTCACACTTTTAATATATATATATATATATATATATATATATATATATATATACTAGTTTAACCACACGTTTCTCGCACCTGTAACGTTTGATTATTTAAAATTGAATGATTTTGTCTATTGCGGAGATTTTTAGTGAAGTGTAAAAAGTTCAACTTACTTTTCAAATATCCTTTGCATTTTAATATAATAATGTAAACATAAAAATATATTTTAGTGTAAGCACATATATATATATTTTAACACTAGAAGTTTCAAGTGGTTGATCGATCATCACTTTTGCATTTTTCATGCAGCACCTTTTTCCCTTATTGTTGGAGGCTAAGAGAGGCACATCAATTTGAACTATATTTTTGGTATGATTATTTTTCTTTGTTTTTCTATATTTAAAATCTTTTCTTATTTTTAAAGTCAAATCTTTACAAAATCATTCATTACATTCTTATTATGTAATTAAAACTTTAAAATTTGGTACTACTTAAAATTTTCTTATTCTAACGCTTTTATAGTTATTTTTAGATTTTTCAAATCTTCTTAAAATCAAATTTAGTTGATTTAGAATTTTTAAACTAATGGAAAAATTTTAGTTGTCATTAATTCTTAAGACTTCTAATACGAAAAAGTTTTACCATAAATATATTCAATTAATTTTCAACACTTAAATATTTAAAAAAAAACCGTATTTGTGGTATGGTTACTTTTTTTCCTAATCTTTATAAAACCATTGACTACATTCTTATAACGTACTTGAAACTTTTAAAATTTGGTACTTCATAAATTTTTCTTATTAATTCTAACGCTTTCTATTTATTTTAGATTTTTCAAATCTTCTTAAAATCAAATTTAGTTAATTTAGAATTCTTAAACTAATGGAAAAAGTTTTAATTATCATTAATTCTGATGACTTCTAATACGGAAAAGTTTTACCAAAAATATATTTAATTAATTTTTAACTCTTAAATATTAGGAAAAAATAGTAAAAAGACGATTTTGTCTAAAACAATGACTTTTAATGAAGGATAAAATGTTCAAACAATATTTCTAAGATCCTTCACACTTTTAATATATACTAGTATATATGTACGTGCATTGCACGTGTATTTAAATTATATAAATAAATATTGTATCTCAAATACTTTAAAATTACACTTAATGAGAAGGAGTTATTGCATATCACGTCTATGTCGTATCAAACTTAAAATAACTAATAGAAGCTGGTGCATTTTCATTTACTGGAAACAACAAGAATTTCATTCTATTACGCCTACTTCTTTGAACCAATATATTGGTGCATTTTCATTTACTGGAAACAACAAGAATTTCATTCTATTATGCCTACTTCTTTGAACCAATATTATATATGTGTACTTTTTTTTTTCTTCAAATATTTTTTCATTTACGCAGATTTATCATTTCATCTCTAACCAGTTTATATCTTTTCGATTCAAAGAAAAAGTATATGTATCAATTTTATATCTTATAAATCACAAATCTCATGCTACATTTATTGGTATCTAACTAACAGTAAAAAGTCGTCAGATCCGTCAGTACACAAACAATCAATCCACTAACCTCGAATGTCAAATTAGAAGGAGCAAGCTATATGAACATTTTGTATCCATATAGGTCGTCATATCTAAGGAACAATGGTGCGTATGGAAGTCTACATAAAACACAAGGAAAGGTGTGGTGGAAACTTTGAGAATAAGAAGCTAGACTATCGGTATGACAACCTCTACTAAGACGCTCAACATGTATGTGATGTAGTTTGTTCACAACAGTCTTTGTCATTCAAAGATAAAGCAAGAGTTCTCCGCTATTTAAATGTATTAGTATACTGATTTTAATACGTGAATCAGTGACTTCTAACCCGCAATAAACAACCCCTTAAATGGATACTTTGAGCCAGGCTTCGCCTCATTAGTAAAATACTTCTTCGCAACAAATTTCGTTTATTGTCACAGCTTTGGCCTATCCTTGAAAACATTATCATCTATTTAGGGACTTCAATTACTAAAAATCTGAAAAATAAAGGGAACCAAACAATCAAATCCAAGACATACATTCAAACAAACAAAATCGATTGAAAAACAAAAGCACAATAATTCAAAACAACAAATTGATTACAAATAAATATGAACAATAAGTATTTACTGGATCAAGAGCATATGTTAAAAAGAAAAAAGATGTGAGATGCATACCTTTTTAATGTTGGATTGTAGGTCAACTTTCAAAGCAAAGCCAAGAAAAACATAAAGAACAATGATAATGAATATTGCAAAAGGATGAATTTAATCAGAATCAAAATAAGAAAATAGTAGAGATTCGTTATATTCTTCATAATAACAATTAATTACCTCTTTGAAACTTCAAATCTTCAATATCACAAGAATAGCTAGAGATTCGTTTCTACTACAAACAAACACCAATATAATGTGCCAGAGAAGTATTGTTAGTAGTCAACCTGAAAGGTAAGTACCAAAAAGCCTTAAAACCAAAATTTCAAGAAACAAAAAGAAACAAGAACAGTAACAATTAATACAATTGCACAAGAGGAAGGCAACCAAAAAATAAAGCTGAGAGAAAAAATGGAGTAAATTAAAATCGGAAGTCATTTTATAGAAGTAGAGTTTTGGGAAAAAGTTAAGTACTTTAAAACCTATAAGAATTGAAAGTGGGATCTGTTGGGTTCAATATGTATGAAAAATGTGAATGAAAAATGGAGCAAAAATAATGGAGAGAAAAAGAGACACTAAAATGGAAAGTGTACTCTTTTAAGGGAAAGTTCACTAATTCTCCCACATTGGTGGGACAAGGAAACTTTCAAGTATTTATAATAAGAAGAACTTACTCCACATGGATAGTGAGGCAAGAACAAGATGGTGCCTTACGCCGTCGTTGCTTGCTCAGCTTCGGCTTTGGATTTGTCAAATGATTGATCGATGAGATCTATCTTTTTGGACAAAGTTTATTTGACAAAAATTTAATCCGAAAATACGAATAGAAAAAAATGCAACAAATTGTTTCTGTGTTTTGATCCTCTATTTATATGCATGCATGCAGTAGCGGAAACACTGTTTCGAAATGCAATGCAGAAGTGAATTAATGCTTCAGAAGGGATGCAACTCTTCAATGAAATGACACATTGATTCATGAAATGTTATGCCTGTCCGAAAAAAAAGCATTCTTTGGACGAATAGACATGATTTTCCAGAAAGGTCACACCTTTTAAGTGAACCATTGCCACCTTTCAGAAGAGGCACCTGATGGCCATATAAACCTGCTTTCATCCATAGGTTTAAGAACGAAATTTTTTTTTCTGAATATACAAACTCTTCTTGTCTTTAAAAACATTCTGTGTGATCAATCAAATCGTTGAGTGAGTTCGAAGAGATTCCAATTGTTTGAGGTACCGCTATAGTTGGTTTTTTTTGGCCATTTTATCCCTGGAGAAAAATTCCATAACTTCGGGTACAATGAGGGGAATTGTTGCTTAAGGATTTCATCTCATTTCTGAAAGTTAACATACTTCTTTGATAGATTATTTATAATCTTGTGTTGAAGGTCTTAAGCAACTTTATAACTGTTCTAGTCTTAGACTTGAAATTGTGTTAGAGTTATTGTTGCATCTATATATACAGATTCTTGTACCCAAAAACATCAACAAATAACAATCTGAAGGAATACTACACTTTTAGAATCTGTATAGATTGTTTTTTGAGATTAAAGCTTTAAGCTTTCTACTCCGTTTGAACTTAACTAGTAATTTGAAGACATAAAATCTTCATCAAAAGTTAAAGATCACTCGGTTGACGATTGAAAGTCATAAAAACTTCAGCGTTAAACTATAAACAAGAAGTGTTTAAAGTTGCTGCAATTTTTTAATAAGTATTTTGATATACTAATGGTACTGTCTTGTGGTGATAGGAAAATAATGACTGATAGTCAAATGCATGATGTTGGAATGACTATGGCGGCAACTAGTATTTCCATAATGAGTCGTACTAATGCTCCGCAAGCTATGGCACCGGTGGAGAAACCCAAAAATTTTGCAGGTATTGACTTTAAGAGATAGCAGAAAAATATATTCTCCTACCTCACAACTCTCTGTCTTCAAAGGTTCACGGTTGAGAAAGCTCCGGAGGTGCTCGAGAGAACCCCTGAAAAAGAATACTTCGTGATTGTAGAGGCTTGCACTCAGATATCCTCTGCAGGAATTATATCTTGAGTGGTCTCCAAGATGACCTTTACAATGTGTATAGCGAAACCAAGACTACAAAAGAGTTATGGGGATCACTAGAATGGAAGTATAAGACGGAGGATGCCAGAACTAAAAAATTCTTTGTTACACGATTCCTGGAGTACAAAATTATAGACAACAAGTCTGTTGTTTCATAAGTGCAGGAACTGCAAGTGATCATCCATGATCTACTAGCGGAAGGTATTATTTTGAAAAATACCATTATTGAACAATTTAAAAATGTTCTTAGTATTCACATGAACTTTATTGTAGGTTTGATTGTGAATGGAGCATTTCAAGTAGGAGCAATAATAAATAAGCTACCACCTATGCGGAAAGACTTTAAAAACTATTTGAAAACACAAACGTAAGGAGATGTCAGCCGAAGATCTGATTGTATGACTACGCATTGAAAAAGATAATAAGGCTGCGGAAAAAAGGTCAAGAGGTAATTCTGCAATGAGTGGAGCAAACATTGTAGAAGATAACCAAAACAACTCTAAAAAAAAATAGGAAGCTGGAAATGAAAGCAATCAACCCAAGAAGAAGTTCAAGGGAAAGTCTTTTAACTGTAGCAAGATTTGCCACAAGTCTACGGATTGTTGTGCCCCAAAGAAAGGGAAAAAGAAGGACCAAGCAAATCTGGCTGAGTCTAAGAAAGAAATGGATGATTTGTGTGCTATGCTTTTCGAATGCAACTTGGTGGGAAATCCTTGAGAATGGTGGATGGATTTTGGTGCCACCCACCATGTTTGTTCTAACAAGGAGTTGTTTTCGACGTTTGCTCCGGATCAAGTAGAAGAAAAGATCTACATGGCAAACTTTGCTACTGTAAAAGTGGAAGGAACAAGAAAAACGTGCTTAAAGATGACTTCTGGAAAAGTGTTGACACTTAACAATGTCTTGTATTGTAATACCCCATACTTTTCCTAGCTTGAAAAGTTTCCTAAAATGTTAAAAGCTTTCTTTGAAAGATTAATCCACTTTTTTACACGTGGTATTTTCAATATTTTCACTTTTTATCATGTGGAGAACCGAATAAGCTTTCCATCGATACCAAATTTGCCCAAATTCGACACCCAGGCGAAGAGTTAGAGCTTTTTTAGTGAGACAGTGTATCACCTAAGCCTTCAGCACATCGTAGAGATAGCTCAAATGGCGATTGTCAATTTCCAGTATTGTTCCGCAATAGTGGCACATCGCGCCAAACTTTTAGATCACAGACGAGGTGGCAGCGCGATAGCTCCGCATCGCGCCACCGTGTAATTTCCCATTTGTCACTTTCTAGTGACTTGGCGCGATAGTGGCGCGTCGCGCCAAGGATGAAAATCGAGAAATTTTCTCAAAAATTAAAGAAGCGTCCAAGGGTTAAAAGGCTCAATTTCCTACCCCTATTTAAACCCAATAACACGTGATTTGGCCATTCTTCACCCAAAATATACTAGTTTCTCTCAAGTTTCTCTTAAGAACAAGCTAGGGTTTCTATTGGGGATTCAAATTCAAGAAGGTTTCATCATCAATTTTCATGAAATCACGAATTAAGGTATGCATAGTGTTCATTCATGGACTCCTTTCGTCCATGAAGCCTAAGAATCCCTTTTCTAAAGTCAAGATTTTAGATTTTCTTTATGAACTTCATGTTGGGTTTATTTTGTTTATATTGAGAATGATCAATTGAATTCAAATCCATGTTGGGTGATTAATGTTATGTGGAATTGATTTGTATAGATGTATATTCATGTGAACCTATGATCAAACCCTAGGCTGATGAAATTAGATGTTGAATCATGATATGTAATTTTTGTATAATGGTGTCTACATATATTATGCCTATCATGTGTTTTATTAAATGCCGATATGAAGGAAAAGTGCCCAACTAGCATGATATTATGAAATCCCCATGTTTGTACAAGTTTATGTATATCACATGCTTGATGAAGTGCTTCAATATATGAATTATGAATTGTGTTGTTGGTCATGTATTTAAGTAAGCCATGGTATGTCAGTTTCTTCTCATCGAGTCGTAGGGGTATTTATACCCGAATATTAGCTGTGTGCCTAGAGCCATGCCATGTTTTCATGATCTTCTCAGTCAAGCTATGATCCATAGAACTCAGTCAGTCATGTGACTCAGGAAATCTCAGAAATCTCAATAATTTTAGTAGCTCAGTAATCTCAGTAACCTCAGTATTCCTAGTCAATCTCAGTAACTTCAGTATTCTCAGTCAGTCCTCAGAACTCAGTACATTCTGTTAGTCAACAGAATTCAGTAAATTCAGTTTAGCTCCGCTAGACAATACCACTAGTATCAGTTCATTTCAGTTAATCAGCTTAGTTCAATTAATCATTTCAGTGTCTTTCAGATGAGAGTAGGATTTAGCACCGAGCGAGCCTAAGGATGGGGACTCACCCGCTAGATAAGATTGAGATCCTTAGAAATAATACCTAAGTTCCAGAACTATGTAGCCAGTGTAGGTACGAGATGTCACCCGTTAGATAGGACTGACATACTCAGGGATCACGTTAGCGCATTCAAATGTATAGGACTAATCCCAGGGGTCACCTGCTAAATTAGAACTGACTCCACAATAGCTGTCTTTACCAGTGGTGCGGTACTAACACCCTTATAGTAGGGGTTACAGGTTGGACCACAGTTAGTATAGTATGGGGCATGTCAATTAGATGAATACATCCCATAGTTTTAGTTACAGATTCAGGACTGTCAGATACAGTCAATTCAACTCAGTAGTATAGATTTAGGAATGTCAGATACAGTCACTCTTTATCATTATAAATAGACTTGGGGATCACCCACTAGATAGGACTGATCTCAACAATGGTCAATCAGTAACGATATCATCAGATTTAGAGATCAATCCTTAGAATGATTTATAAATAGACTCAACTAATTTCAACTAAGCCATATTAATTACAAAGCATTACAAAAACTGATTAACTTAGAAGTTTTGCCAAATTTTAAGTGCAATAAATCAAAGTGTCAAGCTTGTGTGAAATCAAAGTATGCTAAGCATCCGTATAGGTTCGTTGAAAGGAATTCCAATCCCTTAGACTTAATCCACAATGACATTTGTGATATAAAGTCAATACCATCACGTGGTGGGAAAAAGTATTTCGTAACTTTTATTGACGATTGCACTAGATATTGTTATGTCTACTTACTAAATAGTAAGAATGAATCAATAAAAGCATTTAGGCAATACAAAACTGAAGTTGAAAATCAGTTAGAGAAAAATACAAAAACTATAAGAAGTGATAGGGCTGGAGAATATGAATCTCCTTTCACGGAAATATGTGTAGAGAATGGAATTGTCCATCAAACTACGACCCCGTATTCACCTTAATCTAATAGAATTGTAGAAAAAAAATCAAACTTTGAAGGAAATGATGAATGCTTTACTTATAAGTTCAGGTTTACCGCAAAGCTTGTAGGGAGAGGATATCCTTACAGCTAATCGAATACTCAATAGAGTTCCCCATAGTAAGACACAATCAATTCCTTATGAAAAATGGAAAGAAAGAAAACCCAACTTAAAATATTTCAAAGTGCGGGGGTATCTAGTAAAGGTCTAAGTTCCTATGCCTAAAAGGGTTAAGATAGGACCTAAGACGGTAGACTGCGTGTTCATAAGATATGCTAAAAGTAGCAAAGCATGTTGGTTTTGGGTTCATAAATCCAAACATCTAGATATTAATGAAAACATGGTAATTGAATTAGATAACGCTGAATTCTTTGAAAACATTTATCCGTATAAAACTAGACATAAACAGTCTAGTGGAGGGTCTAAATGACCTCGAGATGAACTAAGTGAGAATGTACATAATGATGAGAATCCAAGACCTAGTACACGTCAAAGAACGTCAATTTTATTTGGATCATATTTTGTAACATTTCTCTTGGAAAATGAGCCTCAAACATTTAAGGAAGCGATGACATCTTTGGACTCATCCTTTTGGAAAGAGGCAGTCAATAGTGTGATTGACTCAATCTTAAGAAACCATTCGTAGGATTTGGTTGATCTTCCTCTAGGAAACAAACCTTTAGGATCTAAATGGATCTTTAAAAGAAAAATAAAAGTGGATGGTACTATTGACAAATACAAGGCAAGACTTGTAGTAAAAAGTTTACAAAAAAAGAAGGCCTTGATTACTTTGATACATACTTGTCGGTAATAAGGATAATGTTGATTCGAATATTAATTACCTTGCAGCGGTATATGGTCTTGAAATCCATCAAATGGATGTGAAAATTGAATTCCTAAATAGAGAATTGGAGGAAGAAATTTACATGGAATAACCTGAGGGTTTTGTGGTTCTAGGAAAAGAAAATAAGGTGTGTAAACTTATTAAGTCACTTTATGGACTAAGAAAAGAACCTAAGCAATGACATGCAAAGTTTGACCAAACCATATTGGCAAACGGATTCAAAATTAATGAATATGATAAATGTGTTTATATTAAAGACACTCCAAATCACCAAATCATTATGTGTTTATATGTGGATGATATGTTGATCATCAGTAGAGACATTTCAGACATAAATGCAATGAAATGAATGCTCGAGAGAAAGTTCGATATGAAAGACCTTGGAGTTGCGAATGTGATCTTAGGGATAAGAATTCATAGAACTTCACAAGGGTTGGCATTGTCATAGTCCCATTACATCAAAAAGGTACTTGACAAATTCAAGTATATGGAATTTGGTATTGCCAAGACTCCATTGGATGCGAGCTTTATAGTTCGAAAGAATGAAGATGAAAGTGACTCACAATTGGAGTACACAAGAGTATTCGGATGTTTAATGTATATAATAAACTATACACGACTAGACATAGCATGCACTATAAGTAAGTTGAGTCGGTACACAACTAATCCTAATAAAACTCATTGGATGGCGATGAAAAGAGTTTCAGGGTATCTTAAATACACTCAAGACTACGCTTTGCATTGTAATAAATATCCCGTGGTACTTGAAGGATATAGTGATGCAAATTGGATCACCAAATCAAATGAAGTAAAATCCATGAGTGGATATGAATTTACTTTTAGTGGAGAAACGATCTCTTGGAAATAATCCAAATAGACTTATATTGCTCGCTTTACAATGGAATCTGAATTTATCACATTGGATAACGCCGGTGAAGAAGCAGAATGGCTCTAAAATTTCTTAGAAGATATTCTTTATTAGCCCAAACCAGTGGTGCCAGTATGTATACACTGTGATATCCAAGTGGCAATAGGTAGGGTAGGGAGTATGATGTACAGCGATAAATCTGGCTACATAAAAAGAAGACATAATACCATTAAAGAACTTCTCTCTAGTGGAATTATCATTGTTGACTATGTGAAGTCAAAGGATAATATGTTGGATCCACTTACAAAAGGCCTATCTAGAGAAGGATTTGAGAGAACATCCAAGGGAATGAGTTTAAGGCCTAGGACAAGTTATCATGACGATAACTCTACCTAACAGACTGGAGATCCCAAGAGCTAGGTTCAAGGAGATCAAACAAAGTTGTGTCTGACAGGTTCAACATTGTCAAATACCCAACCCATTCTCATAATGTAGACAATGTTTAGTAAACGAGGATAAGACTTATGGTGTGAAGTCTTTTAATAATTATCTAAATTTTGCAGATTTGACCAAATAGTTTAATCTATAGGATTGAACGTTTAGAAATTACATACGTGAGGGAGAAGTGGAAGCCCCTTCAAGGAGAATGTTAGTAAAGGCCTATTCTATAAGCTCTTATGAAACTGAGACGTGTTCATGGCTGAAAAGAACAAAATAGTGAGAACCATAAATTGTAAAATACTGGTTGTATGACATGTGTTGTCTAGGTGTACATTAAAGCTCGACGGTTCAAAGATATCAAATCTATCGATTGACCAAGTGTATCCGATGTATGTTCACTATGAAAAGTTCAAAGGAAAAACCACTTATCCAGATGCAATCAGTCTTTTCTTGATGATCACATACTTGTCCGTAAAATTTTATGAAAAAAGTAGCCATTCTCCATTCATGTGGGGGATTGTTGGGTTCAATATGTATGAAAAGTATGAATGAAAAATGGAGGGAAAATAGTGGAGAGAAAAAGAGAGTATAATGGAAAGTGTACTCTTTTAAGGGAAAATTCACTAATTCACCCACATTGGTGGGAGAAGGGAACATTGAAGTGTGTATAATAATAAACACTTACTCCACATGGATAGTGACGCAAGAACAAGGTAGTGCCTCGCACCACCGTCGTCGTCGCTTGCTCGTCTTGGCTTTGGCTTCGGATTTGGATTTGCATAATGATCAATCGATGAGATCTATCTTTTTGGACAAAGTTTATTTGATAGAAATTTAAACCGAAAATACCAAAGGGAAAAATGCAACAAATTTTTTCTGTGTTTTGATCCTCCATTTATATGTATGCATGTAGTAGCGGAAACACTATTTTGAAATGCAGTGTAGAAGCGAATTGATGCTTCAAAAGGGATGCAACCCTTCAACGAAATGACACATTGATTCATTAAATGATATACCTGTTAGGAAAAGACCCATTCTTTGGACGAACAAACATGATTTTTCAGAAAGGTCACACCTTTTAAGTGAACCATTTCCACCTTTCAGAAGAGGCACCTGATGGCTATATAAACCTGCTTTCATCCACAGGTTTAGGAATAATTTTTTTTCCTGAATATACAAACTCTTCTTGTCTTCAAAAACATTCCGTATGATTAATCAAACCATTGAGTGAGTTCGAAGAGATTTCAATTGTTTGAGGTACCGCTACAGTTACTTTGTTTGGCCATTTTATTCTGGGAGGAAGATTCCATAACCTCGAGTACAGTGAGGGGAATTATTCCTTAAGGATACTTCGTGAAGTCAGGAGACTTGGCATGAAAATTCTATTTCATCTCATTTCTGAAAGTTAACATACTTCTTAGATAGATTATTTATAATCTTGTGTTGAAGCTGTTAAGGAACTTCATAAGTGTTATAGTCTTAGACTTGAACTTGTGTTGAAGTTATTGTTGCATGTATATATAGATTCTTGTACCCGAAAATGTCGATAAATAACAGGATCCGACTCCTCTCAATTTCTATTGTCTCCATTTTTTTCCAAATTCTTACTTGGATGAGAGACACATGACATGAGTTAGAATGAATGTTAAAATTTAATAACTAAACTAAGATTCTAACCATGATATGAACAATAAATATTTTACCTATTTGCTTTCAAAATTTTAGTAATTCAACAATTATTAGAGTTACAAAATTATTTTATCCACAAATATACTTTTAAGAAAAAATTCTCTCTATTATTCTATGTTTTTTTCTATGTTGTGTTCTATTTTCATACTCACCATCTATCTTCCAACTACTTTGAGTTAATTTTTTAATTTCCTTTTAACCATTAGATACTTTTTCTTTAAAATAATTAGCTAGGAGTATAAATAGTGAACTTCAATATTTTTAAGAATCAAGTTTTTTTTTGGTAAATCAATCAAGTTTCTTTTTAGTTTTGCTAATTGAATATTTTTATTATAATATCGATAATGCTCATATTATTATAATGATTTACTACTCAAAGATTCATATTTATGAAAGAAAATTTACTGTCTTCATGGTTTTGGATTTGCCAATTTTTCTTATAGCTATTTATTTTTGGACGAAGAGGAAAAATGATAAGAGTTTAGAAATTCGGGAAAGGGAGAAATAATATAGTTTTTAAAATGATAAGGGTGTATTTATTAATTTTTTTAATCATAGAATATTTTTTTTAATCATAGAGTATTTTTTTTTTCTAGTTACATCATGGTTAGGAATAAAAAGTAAGAAGAGAGAATTTTTAAAAAATATATTTATGAATAAAATAATTTTGTAGTTATAATTGTGAAATTACTAAAAAGTTTGGAAGCAAATATATAAAATATTTATTAGTCAACTCTTAACCATGCATTTTAACTCATGTCATGTGTCTCTCATCCAAGTAGAAACTTGGGGAAAATGGAGAGAATGGAAATGGAGGGGAGCTCAATCCAAGGGCATGGAATAAGAAAATTAGTTGTATGGGAAAAGATTTATTCATGTATTTTTGGAAAGTTAGTTGTATAATAAAAGGTTCATTCATGTATTTTTGGTAAAAAATGATGTATCCAAACTTATAAAGGCCAACTTTTTAGGAAAAGTGAAGCAGAAATAATTTATTTATGATAAAATTAATTGGAGAGAAAAAGTGAAAATACTATTTTGTCTGTTGCAGAGACTTTTAATAAAGGGTAAAAAGTTCAAACGATATTTCTAAAGCCCTATACACATTTAATATATTAGAGATTAGAGATAGAGATTAGAGATTAGAGATAAAATACACCCTAATCTAACCCGTTCAACCCACAAAAAAGACACAAAATAAATATATTCCCCACTCAGTTTTGTTGGTCGAATATTTCCAATGAGAATAGAAAACTGGATATTTATCAGTGCATAGCTCATGAAAAATAGATGTGCATCACTGTAAACACAAAAAAATATACCACCTCCGTAGTAAATGGATTTATATCAGTGCAGAGCTCATAAAAAATGACTTAACGATCAAATGCAATAAATTACGCCCATTGGATATTTCTCTGGATGATTGAGTGAAGAGGTCTCCTGAAGTGTCAATCATGACACCTCTTCATTCTCACGTCTTTATATATAATTTAGATTTAAACAAATTTTTATCATGTCATTTGATCAGAAAATTTATCCACTGATTTTAGAATATAGATGTACATTGAATTGCATACCAAAATTTTGAAATTTATACATAATTGAAACATGAGTAGAGCTTGTACTAGACATTTTCTTTAGTTTCATGCTCTTGCATTATCATATTCTATTTTTATCAGTTCAGGTCTACTTGTACAAGGTAGGTATTATAGGCTGACTGAGCAAAATAGAAAACTAAACAAGTGAAGAATAGTATGAGCATGCTTCCACATACATACAGAAATATTTTCAAATGGTAGCTGGAATATAAGGACTAAACACATGACAACTAACACGTAACTGAAATACAAATGATGCAATGCAATGGGATGATAATAATAATAATAATAATATAAGTCATTGCATGACCTCATATACACCTTTCAAGATAAAGCTTCCGGGATAGGACCCATGATGGTTCGCAACCCATACACTTTCACAATATCAATTAACCTTGCTGGTAAGGACCTCAGTCAAGGGTCTTAAAAAGTACCTCAATCAACCTTGTCGGCAAAGACCTCGGCCAAAGGGTTTACAAAATATTTCCTTTTCTTTCACAAATAGACTTTCTCAGTAGTATATATATATATATATATATATATATATATATATATTTGAGGACTTTTTTCCAGCAGCTTCAATCGTGATTTTAATGTATCAACCCTAATTAATTATTATAAGTCATTTATGCATTAGAAATTAATAATATTTAATAAAAAAGTAGATATTTCTGACATGTCTACTTCAGCTACTTCAACACTAATTTTACTATATCACCGCTAATAAATTATTATAAGTCATCTAAGTATTAAAAAAATAATAATATTCCATAAAAAAGGTAAAATAGACATAAAATGATAAATTAAATCTTGATATTTAAAATTGACTTGACGTCTTATATGGGTCTCATTTAAATTATTTACACAAGTATTTTCTATAGTAATTTTGCTATATCACTTCTAATTAGTTATTACAAGTCAATTCTAAACCGAAACAAAAAGAAATTGATGGGGACCTACACAAGCGGTGCAGCATGTGGTTTAATTCGATATTTGCTTCAATAATTTTATTATAAGTCATCTAAGTGTTAAAAATTAATAATATTTAATTTAAAAAGTAATTTTAAATAGTATTAATTTAATAATATTTAATCAGCTGACGTAATTTTAAATATTATTAATAAATCAGCCGATTCAACTGTAATTTTACTATATCATCCTTAATTATTTATTATAAGTCATCTAAGTATTAAAAAATTTAAAATATTTAATAAAAAAGATAAAATAAATATAAAATAATAAATTAACTCTTGGTATTTTAAATTAACTTGACGTCTAATATGAGGTCCACTTAAATATTTTTCACAAGTAATTTTATAGTGATTTTGCTATGTCACTTCTAATTAGTTATTATAAGTCATTTAAGACATGTTTGATTCGTTGTTTCAATCGTAATTTTATTATATCACCCCAAACTAATTATTATGGTCATCTAAGCTTTAAAAATTAATAATATTTCATAAAAAAGGCAGAATAGATACAAAATGATATGTCAATACAACAAATTTCGTTGACTAGCGAAATTATATTAGTGCACAAAAATTGGGATGGGACAAAGGAAGACATAAAGTAACATAATTATTTGAAAATGAAATTATGAAGAGTTAATTTATCATTTTATGTCTATTTTACCTTTTTTATTAAGTATTATTTTTTAATACTTAGAGGACTTATAATAATTAATTAGGGGCGATATAGTAAAATTATGATTGCACCAGCTGAAGCAACATGTCAGAAATAGCTATTTTTTTTAATTAAATATTGTTAATTTTATAATACGTAAATGACTTTTCATAATTAATTAGGAGCGATATAGTAAAATTACGATTGAAGCAGTTAATAATAATATAACAAAAATTTGATTGACTGTCGAAATTTTATCTAAGCCACATAAACTGGGACCGAGAGAGTATTCATATTTTATTAAAAATTATGTAAGAAAATTATAAATCACATAATTAACAACTTAAAGAATTTACAAGATATAATACATTTGGATGACTCTCAAAATTATATCAATATCACTTAAATTGATATAAAAGTAAATGTATTATAAACCAGAATAATTAAAAACTTAAAATTATTTTAATAATTCATTATCTAAATTTTATTCATATCACATAAATTGAAACAAAAATAACATATATTGGGCCCGCGCTAGCACAGGCCTGTCAGTATTCTCATATATTACAAGATGGAGTTTGAGCAGCTTTGGCCGTCCATTTTCAGCTGCTTGCTCCATAGTTTTACTATATCACTCCTAATTAATTATTATATATCATTGAACTAGTAGGAAATTAATAATATTTAATAAAAAATAAAAAATAGACATTTATTTCATGCATGCTTTAGCTGCTTCTATTGTAATATTATTATATCACCCCTAATTAATTATTATAAGTCATTTAAGTATTAAAAATTAATATTAAAAAATTATTGTAAGTCATCTAAGAATTAAAAAATACTAATATTTAATGTTAAATTAACTTGAAATCTTATATCAGACCCACTTAGTTTTCTTTTCCACAAGTATTTTGGAGAATTTTGTTAAAAGTGATAAAAGAGTTTTGAAATGAGGTGTAGGTGACTTAAGGTTTAAAAATTGAGTGTAGGTGATAATTATTTTATTATGAATTTAAAAAGTTGAAAAAGTTTGAGAATAAACCACAAGCCTTTTAATTTACACTTTGATCTAAGTAAAACCTAATATAACTAGAAACGGAGGAAAAATGTGTATTTCTCTCTCTTTTCATTTATTGTTGTTTTCTCTCTCTTCGCGAGTTTTGTTTTTTCATTATTGCTGCTGCTTTATTCATCATCTTCTTCTTCATTATCATTATCATCTTCTTCTTATTGATAATTGTTGTTGTTGTTACAACTACTGCTGCTACTTGACCAATTTTTAGGTCAAATTTGTTTCATACATCACTTTGGCATTACTTGATAGGTGACTTTGGTAAGTAAAATTATGAGTTTTAGTTGAATTTGTCATCTAGATACACTGCTACTGCTATTTTTTAACAATGGATAGAACCCGAATATGAATCAAACATAAGATTCATCTATTTCAACAGATGACTCATCTGTTGCGATAGATGAGTCATCTGTTGCAACAAAAGACTTATATATTGGATTCATGTTTATAGTTCTATAGTGGTGTAACATGAATCAAATAGATGGGCCATCTGTTGCAACAGATGAGTCATCTATTGAAACATTTACTCACCTATTGCAATAGAACCTGAAGTTGATTCCAACAGATGACTCACCTGTTGGTATTCATGTTGCAGAATGTAGAAGCTGAAACTGATTCTAATAGATGACTAATTTATTGCAATAGGTGATCAATTTATTACAATAGGTTAGTAATTTTTTTACAACAGGTGACTAATCTGTTGGAATCAGCTCCAAAGGTTCTGTAGTACATCCCAATAGGTGAGTCATCTGTTCCAACAGATGTATAATCTGTTGTAATAGATAAGTTGCCTGTTCCAATAAATGACTCAGCTGTTGGAATCCAACAGGTCAGTCATATTTTGCAACATATAACTCACTTGTTACAATATATTATTCACCTATTGCAATAGATTACTCATCTGTTGGGGTTTAAGTTATAGTACAATACAATTACTATTAATTTATTATCATGTTATTATTACATTTTTTAACAAATATCTGTAATTAGGTATCACTAATGGATAGATCAATAATGATAAGGGTGGATTTTCATGGTGAATGGATCGAGAAGAGCAATCGATATGTATGGCATTGAAAGGAGGCTGAAATTCTAGAGGAGATAGCTATGATAGTCCAAAGTGATGTTTTGCATGATGATTTTGTGAACTTAATTATCATCTATTGTGGAATGAATTGTCAATCGAAAGAACTCGTTATCAGCTACATGCACAACTTCTTTGAAAATCATTGGGTACTACCTTTCAAGATAACTGATCAGATTCGATTGCGTGCTTATATGAGTAATTCAGCTAGGCCAGTGTTAAGGGTGTAGGTGGTTGAAAAATTGAGAGAGAATAAGAACCAGAATGTAGAAGAAAAACAACAAGACATTTTTTATGATAAATTGGATGATCTAGACATGAAAATTCTAGATGATGATAAAACACCTATGCCCATTGTTGCGAGCAATACAGTGGAAAGTTTTTCTCAATCAACACAGTCGGACAATCATTAAAATAATGAGACTGGTTTTTACAAGGGAATGTCATTCAAGGATAAGATAGAACTATCTATTTCTTTGTTTATTGCTTTTTTGAAAAAAGATTTCAGACTAAAGAAGGTGATTAATTCGAGCAAAGTCTTTTGTTTTAGATATGCTAATTTGGACTGCAAGTGGTGGTTGAGGGCTGTGAAATACTTAAGTTTCTACAGATTCATCATTATTGTTTATCAAAAGTATCACACATGTGGTTCGGAGCATATTACGAGCCAAAATCCTTACGTCACGGCAAAGGTCCTCAGTAGTTATTTCCAAAATAGATTCCCTAATGGCAAAGGCCCTTCTACTCCCGATATGGCCAATAAACTCCGTACATAATTGGGTGTTATGATCAGTTATTGGAAGATTTATATGGCTTTGGGGATAGCCAAGGACTTGGTTAGGGGGACACATGAGCACAAGTATGCAGTCCTTGATGCCTACCATTACATGCTTGAGTCCACAAATCTCAAAAGTAAGATAGCATTGAATATTGATAAAAATGGAAGGTTCAAGTACTTTTTTGTAACCTATAGTTCTTGGATTCTTAGTTTTCAACAATTGATAAAAGTTATAGCCATCGATGGGACTTTCTTAAGGAGCAAGTATAATGGAGTTTTGATAGTGACAGTAGCATAGGATGCCGAGAGTCATATCTATCTCGTTACTTTTTGTGTTGTGGACAAGGAGTGTGATGCCTCGTATGCAGATTTGCTTGAAAAAATGTGAAGCTGTGTTGACGATACCAAAGAGTTGTGCATAATTTTGGATTGGCATCCAAGTATCTGAAAGATGGGTTCATTTTTTCATTTGAGCTCACTTTGGTTGTTGCATGAGGCATCTTGGAGAAAATATCGAAACAACTTTCACAACGAAAGGGCCGTAACTTTTTTTTATAGAGCATCTAAAGCATATAATAGAGCTTTTGACCATTTCAATCAAAAAAGGGATATACATCCAAAGGCAACACAATATCTCGAATGTGTTAATTTTGAGAGATGGAACCGTTCATTTTTTCTGGCAAATAGGTACATTTTTATGAATTTAATGTCTTGTTTTTGTTACAAATTTGTAATACTTACTATATGATGTCATACTAAGTGTATTTTTATATCATCATAATATTATGTCGTAAAACATAGTTGAATCATTAAATTCAATATTTGGCATTAATGGAGAATTTCTTATTGTGGCGATGTTTAAAGAAATAAACAAGAGGTATGCCGAATTATTTCATGAAAGGCGGATGTAGTTCACGGACACAAGAAATAGATTTGTTCTAAAAGCAGAAAAATAAATATCAACGAACATCAATTTGGGGAATAGGTTATTGGCTCATCAAATAGCATATTGCAAGTTCTGTATCGATGGTCATGGTGATGTTTCCACGGTCGATCTTCAAACAAGTCTTGTACATGTAGACTTTTTGACTTGGACAAAATACCCTGTCAATATGCTATGGCAGCACTTTGAGCCTAATACAGTGCACAATATGGAACACAAATTTATGAGTACTCATCTCCATATTATTCAGTCGAAAGATATATAATGGCAAATAGTGAGAATATTAATCTGGTGACTCTTGAAGAATCTTGGTTTGTTCTTATAGAGATTTTGGAGAGATTAATACCTCCTTCATATATTGACCTAAGCACTATCAAACAGGAAAGAAGGCAATATAAGAGGAGGCGTGGAGATGGAGAATCATTTTGATCAAGAACAAATAAGTTCTTCGTATGTAAGAACGCTGGCCATAAAAGAACTATATGCCCAGATCGTTATGCACCATGCTAGTTGTAATAGTAAAACTTGTATTGTTGTTTGTTATGGACTTTGATATTTTTAACTCAGTGTTGTGAATGTAAATGTTATTATTTATTATATAAAATATCTTTTTATCAACTTGTGCATTAATAGAAAGAGGAAGAACAAGAACTAAATACAATAGACTATAAAAATATTTTCAGCAAATTACCCATTTGTTGCAACATATGGATATTTACTAGAAGAACATAATACAGTTCATCAAACTAGAATGCGTTCCTCTAACAGATAACCAATCGGTTGTAACAGATAGATGATCTGTTGGAACAATACAATACAGTTCTTGCCACTAGTTTGTGTTCTTCTAACAAATGATCAATCTGTTTCAACAGATGGTCCATCTGTTGAAAAAACTCAAAACTCTTGCTATTGCTACTAGATTCAAAATTGTGCCAAACGCTCAATTAAAAAGTCAAAGTCGATCAAACATAAATTTTTTCATTAAATAAAAATAAAATATATTAGGTAGGTAGATTGAATATAAATAAAAAAAATACAAACGCTAAAAGAAAAACATAACCTAATTATTCTTCTTCTTCTTCTTCTTCTTCTTCTTATTATTATTGTCAATCGACCAATTGTCAACTGACAACAGCAGGGCCCTCCTCAGCCTACGGATCTCTCAGAGTATCCTTGCTCTCATGGAGCCCAACTCCCACTGGAGTTCATTAACCTACCTCTGAAGTTTTCGCACGATGTTGCGCAGAATAGCAATGAACCAAACAGGATAAGCCATAACTAGAACACGCATGAATTGATAAAAAACATAAACATAAAAGTAAAAAAATGAGTCTGAGTGTAACAAAACGTATACTACCAACTGGTATATTTACACACACATAAAAAAAACTTACCTCAACGAAAAAGTAGTTTTCTCTTTAAAGAGAAGTGGTTGAAGTTGTAATATGTAAAACAAGACGCAAGTAATAAATAAAGTAGAGTAGAATAAACGAGCAAGAAGGGAACTATTTATAAAGAATTAAATTTGAATGTGTTAGGTAAAAAGTCACGACTGTTCACCTCCATTTTTATTAATTACATTCACACTGGTGACTTTTTGAATACTGTGAAAAGTCATGGATTAATTAAATCTAACTGGTGACTTTTTGATTATTGTGAAAAGTCATAACTTTTCAGCCTCTTAATATTAATTAGTTCATAAAATTAAATAATCATTTTTCTCAATTAAATAATCGAAGACTTCTCACCTTTTTAATAACCATTTTCTTTAATAATAATTATTTTTATGGAGTTGCTGCAACAGGTGGTCCATCTGTTACAAAAGATAACCCATCTACTGCAACAGATTTACCATCTATTGTAATAAATGATCTATGTGTGCAACAGATGAGCCATATGTTGCAACAGATGAGTTATCTGTTGCAGCAGATGAACCATCTATTGGAGGAGTTGTTTTGATTTCTTCCAATAGTTGATTCATTAGTTGCAAAATATAGGAAATTTGATTCATCGGCAGTTTTGAATGTGTTAGATAAAAAGTCACGACTGTTCACCTCTTTTTTAATAAACATATCCCTTGATTCATTCAAACTATTGACTTTTCAATTATTTAAATTAAAAAACAAATTTAAAAACAAAAAAGGTAAAAAGTCAGGACTTTTTGCCTATTTAATGTTAACATCAGTTATTTAAATTAAATATTCATTTTTTACAGTTTTAATTTTTTTTATCATTTATTTCCTTATTATTTATTGACAAATCATTTTTCTTTATTAAATAATTGAAAAGTCATGATTTTTCACTCATTTAATGAGTCTTTTTTTAATAACCATTTTTAGTCAGTTTTTTCAATAGATAGACTATTTGTTGAAATAGATTTTTCATCTGTTCGAAAAACACAAACAAGTGGCAAGAGCTAATTGTATTGTGTTCTTCCAATAAATCTGTTGCAGTAGATGTGCCATCCATTGGTGTAATACCCCGAGAATCCAAATCAATATTAGAACCATGCTTCAAGCTTATGAGAAATAAATCATAGTAATCTGATATTTTTATGAGTGAGTTTGATGTATATTAAGACCACAAATAACTCCTAGCTATTAGACGAATCAAAATATCCCTTACCGATTGAGTTCTAGAGAAGGATATTACTATAGTCAACTTCAAATGAGTATATATTTCTTTCTACTAAGAATTTTCCAGGTCAAGACCCACCAAATTTTAGATAATTGAATCAGCTTTCCAATGATACCAATTTTTCCTAAATTTGATACCCGGGTGAGAAGTTATGGCACTTTAAGTATGAGGTGGTAGCTCACTGCGATTATGCCGCATCGGGGAGATTCCCAAAATCACGTTCATCCTTTTCCAGTATGTCACAGTGATTGGCTAGTGTAACGCCAGAAATCATGGTGGAAACAAGTACCGCATTGTGTTGGAGTGTAAAATCACACTCGTCCTTTTCCAATGAAACACCGCAATGGCGCCACGTCACGCCAAGGTGCAAAATTGCACTCGTCCTTTTCCAGTGACACAACGCAATAGCACCACATTGCGCCTTGGTGTAAAATTAGGATTTCCAATTTCGTGGTTTAAATTTCCTGGGATAGTTTGGTCTATTCCCATGGCCCCAAATCCGTTCAAAACACGAAATTAAAAACTTAAAGGGGCATCATGTGCTTCATTATTCATAAATTACCTCCAAGAAATTACTCCTCTCTCAATAAAGAACCCTAGACCTTCTAGATTCAAGCTCAAGTTTCAAGAAAACCATCAAGAACCTTCACAAATTCCTCAGTCAAGGTATGCTAGATGTTCATCCATGGGCCCTTTTTACCCATGGAGTCTAAAAATCTAATTTCAAATTCAAAGTCATGATTTTTACAAGTTATTGTGATTTTTAACCATTAATCCCCATGAATTTTGATTCTATACCACGTTTACATGAAATTATAGTTGTTATTAAACCCCACATGTTTGAATGGTGTTGTTCGCTAATTAAATCATAATTAATGATGATGATGTTGAAATCATGCTATTACTACAAGCTTTAAACTATTCCCATTCTTTGCTTAAACTACGAATGTCAAGTGCTTGATGAAATTCCTACAAGAATAAGTTTTGAATAAATGCTTACATATCACTCCCTCAAAGTTTTAGTACTATTTTTCTATTATTGCCATCGAGCCCTGGGGGTTTGAATACCCAAATTTTAGTAGCTTACGTAGTTTCTCAGTGTCTAAAGAATGGCCAAAGAATAGTTACAAGTCCTATCGTTTCAGTCAGTTACTATAAACAGTTAAATATAGTCAGTTCAGAGTTTAGTTTCTGTCAGTTGGGAGTAGGATTTAGCATTAAGCGAGTGTAGGGATGGAGGATTCCTTGTCAGTTAGGCAGAGTTGTTAGTAGCAATCCCTATACTCCAAACTATGTAGCCAGCGTAGTTTGTGAGGAGTCACCCGTCAGGTCAGGCTAAACTACCTCTCAGGGGTCACCCATCAGTTTAGGCTGACACCCTTAGTCCTTTGAGACAACACATTAGTGGATTCATACATCCAGTGTTAGTACCCATGGCATGGTACTGACACCCTTTCAACTGGGGACACAAGTTGGACCTTAAATTGCCTATTAGGGCATGTCGGTTAAATGATAGCTCCCAGAGTCTATGTCCTATATTCAATTCAATAAAACAGTTTTAGATTTTCTTGGCCATCATACATATATAAGTCATTCATTTGATAGTATTCAGTAATTCAGAATAAGTTTTATGCTTGGTCATGCGTTCTCAGTCTTTACAGATTTTATGCATTCTATTCAGTACTTCATGCTATTTATTCTGTCAGTTATTACTCCTACACATGAAACCATGCATCTCAGCCTAACCTCATTTAGCATACCAGTACATTCAAAGTACTGATCGCATACTTGTTTATTGCGCTATGATGTTTAATATCATTGGCTCATACACTCAATTCTCTGATTGTGCATAGATATACCAGATTGTCAGCTATAGCAGCGGTGTGTCCTCATACTTTGAGGACATAGTTTATTTATCTCAGTTTACTTCATCCATTTTAGTATTTTTCCATTCAGTCGGAGTTAGTTAGGTGCTTGTCCCATCAGCTCAACAGTCAGTCAGTAGAGGCTTTTTTAAACTAGTAGAGACAGTTAGTCAGTTTTAAGTCATTGTTATCCGTTGTTTTATTAGTACTGTCAGTATTGTTTTACAGACATTATCAGAACTATGTTTTAAAACCCTATGGAAAATTTTCAGTGAAATTCCACACACGTCCCTTATTATTTTATTTAGTGCTCACAAAAGTTAACAGCTCATGGGTTAGCTTGTAGTCTGTTGGGACTGTAAGCACCGTGTGGCATCTAGGGTGTACTCTTAGGGCATTACAAACTCGGTATCAGAGATTAATGTTTTAAAGTATCCTAGGGATTCTAAAAGCCGCATAAAGTAGAGTCTTGTGCATAGTTGTGAAGCACGCCACACTTATGGACAAAAGACTACAAGACGTTTTTGGAAAAATTTCCCTTCTTTCAGTGTTCATGTTGTGTGAAAGAGCATGATCTCAACTTAAACTCTTCACCTAATCAATCTTCCTTCTATTTACAGAACATGCCCCTAGAAAGACAAATGAAAGAAGAAATGTAAACCAACCAGTACCTCCGTCTTTTCAGGAAGATCCCTTGAATGAGCATGTTTCTCATATAGAGTTCAAAGATGGATTCACTACTCTATCTCACTCTATAGCAGCTCAGAATATTTGGCCAACCACTATTTCATCCAACCCAATGGCCAATAATGCCACAGCTAGGATTCGAGACTTTACCCAAATGAATCCTCCTCTGTTTTTGGGATCCAAATTTGAAGAGGATCCACAGGAATTTCTCAACATAGTCTAGAAGTTAACAAACATTATGGGCATGACTTCTAGTGAGAGAACTGAATTGGTGATGTGTGAGCAGACGCTAACACATTTAAGGCTTTTAACTGAGAATAATTGTGAAGTCTTAAGCAACTTTTGTTTTTTTTTTGATTATTTTACTTTGATATTTCAGTAAAAGTCACGATGCAAGGGAAATTTAAGGAAATGGAAGCAAAAGAGCTGAAAGCTGATGCAAAAGAACTGGAAGTATGGCTGACAACATTCCTAATAAGTCATCAGCCCTGTGATAAGTTATCAAAAATCACGTTAGGTGTTGCAGTGTTAGAAGGATTAAAGTGAAACTGTGATGACATTTCTGACGTATCATCATAACTGTAATAAGGTGTCAGAGTTGCCATCAAGTGTAGGCAGAGAATCAAATTTTGAATAAAGAAGTGGCGACATTTCCGATATGTCTTCACGTATCTGATAAGTAGTCAAACTTTGTCGTCAATTAAAGCAGAAGATGCCAAGAATGCTGGAGGGCCTGATGACATTCTTGATAAGTCATCAGGACCCTGACACGCTATCACAAATGTCTCACCTATTCTGAAGGATTTTCTGAACATTGTGATTTTATTTTCTTATTTAGGATTAACTATAAAAAGCATTGTTTAGGGTTTTTCTGGGGGTTGGCACTTGAGTTTTAAGAGACGTATTTTGATATTTTTTATGTGGAGTTTCTTGGCTTGAAAAAGACAATACTTGGGAGAGATTATTATCAGTATTTTGGGATTTTTTCTTTTGTGATCTAATCTGCGATTCACTAGTTATTATTCATCTCTGTAAGTTTATCTTTCAAATCATGAATTCAATTATGTGTTTCGTTTGTTACATCATGAGTGGCTAAACTCCATTAACCTGAGTTATGGGATCTAGGGTTAGGTCATAATGAGATGATAAGTATTCAAAATTCAAAAGGTGGTAGGATTTCTTGATAATTCTGAAGTTTTAATTAACGTTTTTTGGTTACAAATAGTAGACACACTTGTGTTTATTTGCTTGAGAAAGAAATCAAATATAGTAGGAAGTGAATTATCAATAGGGACTCGAAAATACTTTGTTGAATAATCAGCGCTGTAACAAGGTTGGTTTAACTTGAGGTAAAATTTTGGTAGTAAATAGAAATTCCCTAAGTCTGAGAGGATTAGGGAATTAAATGCTTATGCAGGTCGAGAGATATTTAAGCATAACATCGATAAAGATAGCTTGTTATCCTACCCACCGTGAGAATCTTGAAACACTTTTAGCATCTTTCATGTACCGGAAGCCCTAGTGAACATAATTCTGATTATTTCATAAACTCTTGATTTACAAACATTGGAACTAAAGTGACCAACAATTACGTGTTAATCTCAAAAACCCTCATTTTATCTGTTCGTATCATTTTTTTGAATTTAACTTGTAGCTATAGTTCCAAATTAGTTTAATCGGCACTCACATTGTTCCCTGTGGATTCGACCCCGAATCCAAAGTTGGGTAAATATATTGACGACTATCGCCTTGCATTAAATTAACGTGTAATTTGAGCGTTATAAAAAATGGCGCCGTTACCGGGAACAATTTAACGTATTAAGTTGGTTTGGAATTTCAGCCTACTTGCTTGAATTTTATCTTGTAAATATTTGTTTTTAGTTTTCTTTTATTTCTGGTATTAGTCAGATTTTTATTTTAGTCTACTTATTACTATGGCGTCTTGGAATGAACATGAGCTTGGTGGTTGAAAATCGTATCTTGATGATCTATGTCCATATTGTGATGGACCTCACTTTTGGCAAGATTGTAGATATGCTCTCCGGAGAAAGATGAGTGCACCATCTCCATCCTACTGGGAGTATGATTGTTCTTTATATGGTGGTCAAGATGGACATTGGAGTGATTTCCAAAATGCCTCCTCCCCCCGCTACGCTAACCTAAATTCTATGATTTTGATAGGTCTTATGGTCAAGAACAGGAAGAACGCAACACCGAAAAGAGTAACATTAAAGCTATGCTTTAACTAGTGTTGGATTGTGTGGACACAACGAATGATATCATACGTGATATACATCAATACACAAGGGAAAATAACGAGGAAAAAAGAATGATAGAGGATATGGATATAGAGGTCAAGCATTCAAAGCACTTTTCCACAGTATTTTTAGATGATATCTTGTCAGTGGAATCATTTAACATAATGGACAAGTGTGAAGATAAGGAGCAAGAATCCTATATCAATGTTGTGCTTGATGTTGAGCAATCCTCGATGATTTTTCAACCAACCGAACCAACCATGAGGGATGATGCCAAGATTGAGGAAACGGTGCTAGAGGCAAAAAAAGAAACCAAGAAAATATCTTCTAAAGACTCTAGCCCAATTCGGGGTGAGGATACCCAGAAGGATGCAATTCCAAAATTTAGGAGAAGACCTCATTCAAACCATTTTTTAAC
Organism: Capsicum annuum; assembly: GCF_002878395.1. Lineage (NCBI taxonomy): Eukaryota > Viridiplantae > Streptophyta > Magnoliopsida > Solanales > Solanaceae > Capsicum > Capsicum annuum. Next base: position 152,086,920 of record NC_061115.1, on the reverse strand, counting down.
ATTGTGATTGGTGGATGAGATGGAAGTCCACCTACTCAAGCAACTGAGGTGTTTTGAGGACAAGGAACATAATCCTTATGTTTTGAAGTTTGGCATTCAAAAAGAGCAAAATTAAACCCCCCACTTGAAGGTCATTAAGCAAAAAATTCAATGTGAATCAAGTGGGTTATTGATAATCTCATCAATACCCAATGATACTATCCAAAAATTTGATATGAAGTTGGGTAAGAGATTCAAGTCATCAAAGTGGCGAGATAAAGGAAGTGTCACTGTATCCGTACATTTACCCAATTCGCCTCGAAGATGTATTGATCAAAATTTGGGTCAACGTTTCAAATCCTCCAAGTGGAGACATAAATAATTATCAACAAGGTATCTTGATAAAGTCTGAGTGGTCAAGATAACTGAGTCTTACTGCGTCGCTAAATTAGGTGCTTCTTGCGAGGCAACCCAAGGTATTTTGTTGTTTGTATTCGTATTATCTGATTGACATCAGATTTTTGCACCCGTGGTGCCACAGGTATATTTCTAACTCTTTTGTTTTGGTTTGACGCATTGGGGACATTGCATGATTTTAAGTTGAGGGTGGAGCTACTTGTGGGTGTTGATGCCTTCTTAGGGTTTTTGTTGTCGTGCCTCTTTTCCCATGAGTCTTGTTCCTTGTAGAGCCGACATGTTTAGGCGTATTGTATTTTATTTTGTAATGTGTTATGGTTAACTGGGAGACATAAATAATTATCAACAAGGTATCTTGATAAAGTCTGAGTGGTCAAGATAACTGAGTCTTACTGCATTACTAAATTAGGTGCTTCTTGCGAGGCAACCCAAGGTATTTTGTTGTTTGTATTCGTATTATGTGATTGACATCAGATTTTTGCACCCGTGGTGCCACAGGTATATTTCTAACTCTTTTGTTTTGGTTTGACGCATTGGGGACATTGCATGATTTTAAGTTGAGGGTGGAGCTACTTGTGGGTGTTGATGCCCTCTTAGGGTTTTTGTTGTTGTGCCTCTTTTCCCATGAGTCTTGTTACTTGTAGAGCCGACATGTTTAGGCGTATTGTATTTTATTTTGTAATGTATTATGGTTAACTGGGAGAAAATAAGTATCTACGACAGATGACATATTTTTGTTGATTTTTGAACACCTCTCCAAAGGTCTGTTTTATAACGGTGTGATATGCATTTATGTGTGACCACTGTGCATCTTGTCATGGAATTAGTTCTAGTAACATGATAGCCATTGCTAACCAATTGCATGAACCGAATGGGTATTAGCTTTTGATTTACCTTTGTGCCATGTGTGTGTGAGATACTACCTAGTTCCCGTTGTATGCTGAAATCCAGAACTTGCCTGGTTAGTCATACCTTGGTTGAAGGATAGGGGTTAGGAAAGGATCATAGGGCGTTTTGATATTAGCTCACTTTTAACCTAAATAACCTTCCCTGTATGTAGAATATCTGTTGATCCCTGCTTTGAGCCTGATTAGACTTTCTTTTTATGACACCTATCACTTTTCTAGTTTATATCATAATGAACCTGTTTTGGCCCTGGTCCTCCTTGGACACTGTGCACCTTGACTTAGGCAAATGACCTAAGTTGAGAGTGGCTATCATAGGGGTGCGTGATGTAAAATAAGTATGAAGAAAGGTAGAGTAAGAAAAAAGAAAAAAAACTGAGTGCGGCGGAAAAGAGCAAGAAAAGAAAAGTTGTGAAAAAAAAGTGATTGTAGAAAAGAACCGCACCCATCCTGAATAAGTGTGATCAAGAAAAGAGAGGAATAGAAAAAGGCTAATGAGTGAAACCCCAAAAGCTAGTGTAGTGTCAAAGAGGCTTAGTCACTTTAAATATCATCGAGTATCATATCAGCCCCTAGCCTACATTACAATCCTAAGAGAACACCTATAGTGTTCCTAGCTAACCTGTCTGTCATGAACCGACCTGGGGCCCTGGCCATGATGATCTTTCTGAACCATGAAGGCCCGAAACACCCCTATCTATCTAGTAATCATGCATATAATTCATATGATAAAAGAAATGTGGAATATTCATAGTACTACGAAAATATGGTCATGATTCCAATGAAATCAATAATGGGAAATAATGTCCCACAACATCTATCGGCATCTGAAAACCGTCTGCGAAATCTCAACTACATGACTAAAATAAAAAATTGTCTGAAAACTGGGACAAGGCCCCTAGTAGACCCAAAACTATTAAATGATAAATAAACTGCCAGACATCAGGCCTTCTGAAATATAGAAGGCTCACCACTTATCTTTGCAAAACTATCGGAAGAATCTACTAATTTTCTGGACCCCTAGACTGTGCCTCCGAACCTGGGAGGGAAGGGGATCAATACAAAGTACTGGTACGCAGAACAATCCAAAACAAATTAGAGATTTTTATGTAAAATAAATGAGAGCTGATATAAAGCACATTATTACAAAATGATTTCAAAAATACATGGGCATAGTATAATGATTTTTCAATAAAAATGCAACACATTTAAGCTAGGTGGTACACCCTACAATTTTACATTTTCACCAACTGTCAAATCTCGATTGCCACCAAGATTGTATAAGTGAGGGAAAGACACAAGATCACACACCAAGGTGTCTCGACCCAATCAAGTATAGTAGTGCATAAGATCACAAAGCAGGGTTCTTAACCATAGTCCCAATTTGGGATGACATAACAGCAGGTACACAAGATCACACAGCAAGGTACCAAGTTCCCGATTCGGCAAATACAGTTTCCAGCGTAAAGTCATTTGACTCGTGTTTTCTTCGGGTAACCATCTATCTCACAAAATCAATTCATTAAATTCATTTTAATCAATCATATGTCATACTCTGCAGGGTATCGTAATACCCGACTTGCAAGTCATCAATATGACATCAACTTTCCAACTTCTCATACCATTTACCATATGTACATATGTATGACTGTCACACCATTAAAACACATACACCATGGTTCTCAACATACAATTATTCAAGAAGTTTAATCATTTATGAGTAATGTCATACCAATTGCAAAACTCATGCTCTCAATGGTTTAACACTAGTATAATATGGGGTATAAATATTATAATGGGGAATTTAGAAAATTCACAACTCATGTACATAGCACCCTTTTAAAATTTCAGGTCATATGTTCACAATTCAACCATTTAAATTCATTCAAACAAACAACCCCATGATATCTCAATAATTCTTTCAAAATCATATATCAAAACATGTTATTTGTATCAATTGAAAACCCCATTTGTAAGAACATATATATACTTGTATAAATTTAAAGTCTTGCATAAATTCCTTTTTGAAAACATGCCCATGAAATTTAGGACAACCACACGTACCTCTATTTATGAAATTAGCGGGTGCTTCTTGAAGCCTATGATCTGGGGATTTCAAATATTCAATCGATTTTGAAAACCCACAGTTGAATCTTTGGGTTTTTTGAAGTTCTTGTTTGAAATCCTATAGAGGATTCTTAATGATTTTAATGAAAATAGGGTTAAGTTGCTCAAACATACCCTAAATCCTGTGTTTGGATGGTTTTAAAGGCTAGGGAAAAGTCAAATTTACCCTTAATGACTCTTTAATATTACTGAAAATTTGAACTTAAAAAACCGATTTCGGGTACCACCGTGATGTGCCATAATTGTGGTGATCCACTTGAATTCGACGAGTGGGAAATTGGGTGCCTCCATAAAGCACCACCATCGCAGAGCCCCACTGGAATTTGAAGATTGTCAACTTGACCCTCTCCGTGATGCGCTAGACCCCAAAATGATGATATTTACGACTGGAACCTTAAATTATTCATAGCTTCTTCACCGAGGGTTCGTTTTGGACGAATCTTATATCATTGGAAATCTAATTCAGTCATTTACGTAATGAAAGGTTGAAATCTAGGAAATTACACATGAAATATAATTTAGATCATTCTAGAAGAAAATGCTTAGACTTTCCATGGACAGAACTTAGCTAAGAAGATGTCAGGGTGTTACAATATCTCCCCTTGGGATCATTCATCCCCGAATAATAATGCGAAATACAGACAAGCACGATTCCAAGCATACTAAAGCATAAAAAGATTTAGGTAAGGGTTGTACCTTCAACTCCGCCATCTATTGGGTCAAAAATGTGTGGGTATCTTTTTCTCATGTCATCTTCTGATTCCCAAGTGGCTTCCTCAACCTTCTGATTTCTCCACAACATCGTGATTGAAACTATTTCTTTACTTCTCAACTTCTGAACCTGACGATCTAGGATTGCAATAGGTTCCTCTTCATATGATAAGGAGGCTGTCACCTTGATCTCTTCTATAGGAAACACCAAAGAATGGTCTCCAATGCACTTCTTCAACATAGATATGTGAAATACTGGATGGATAAAACCCAAACTGGCAGGCAATTCTAACTCATACACAACACCACCTATTCTCCTCAAAATCTAATATGGTCCTATATAGCGAGGACTTAATTTACCTTTCTTTTCGAATCACATAATTCCTTTTATGGGAGAAACCTTCAAAAATACCCAATCTCTTCCCTTAAACTCTAACTCTCTCTTCCTAACATAGGCGTAGGATTTTTGATAACTCTGAGCTGTCTTAAGTCGTTCTCTAATAAGATTTATATCTTCCATTGCCTGATGAACAAGATCAGGCCTAAAAATCTATATCTCACCCACTTCATACTATCCTTTTGGTGACCTACATCTTCTCCCATACAATGCCTCAAATGGCGCCATCTTAATACTGGAATGGAAACTGTTATTATACGCGAACTCTATTAATGGCAAGTGATCCACCCAACTACCTTTAAAATCAATCACACAAGCCCTCAACATATCCTCAAGGGTCTGGATGGTGCGTTCCGCTTGTGGGTGAAAAGCAGTACTTAGGTTCACTTGGGTACCTAAACCTCTCTGAAAAGACCTCCAAAATTGAGAAGAAAACTGCGTACCTCGGTCAGATATAATGGACACAGGTGCCCCATGCAAATGAACTATTTCTGCTATGAACAGCTTAGCATAATCCTCTCCTGAATAGTTAGTCCTGACATGCAAAAAGTGCGCTGACTTGGTTAGCCTATCTACAATTACCCATATAGAATCATACTGGTTTCGGGACTTTGGAAGTCCTGTAATGAAGTCAATATTTATCATCTCCCACTTCCATAAAGGCAGAGCTATATCTTGGGAAGTACCTCCTAGCCTCAAATGTTTTACCTTCCCTTGTTGGCATTTCAAACACTTGGAAACAAAATAAGTTACATCACGTTTCATGTTATTCCACCAATACAAATTTTTCAGATTATGGTACATCTTAGTAGAGCCCGGGTGAACAACATACCTCGAAGTGTGTGTTTCATCAAGGATTCTTTCCCGCATTCCATCAAAATTCGGGATGCACAACCTACCCTGATATCTCAAAATATCATCACCACCAATTTCAAACGACATTACCTTTTTTTGACCCATATCTTTCTTGATTTACATCAAGATGAGATCTTCAACCTACTTCTCTTTAACTTCAGCACAAAGGGATGACTTAGCTATCTCATGAACAATCACCCCTCCATCTTCAGAATCTAAGAGTCACACTCCCAGATTTGTAAGTCGATGAATATCCTTCACCATCTCTCTCTTCTTCTCTTCAACATGAGAAAAACTGCCCATAGACAACCTGTTGAGAGCTTCGGCTATAACATTTGCCTTGTTCAAATAGTAATGCAGGCTCATATCATAGTCTTTCAAAAGATCCATCCAACGCCTCTACCTGAGGTTCAATTCTTTTTGTGAGAAAACATACTGCAAACTTTTGTGGTCAGTATAAATATCAGCATGCACTCCATAGAGACAATGCCTCCAGATCCTAAATGCAAACACCATGGCTGCTAACTCCAAGTCATGAGTGGGGTAATTTTACTCATGCACCTTTAATTGCCTAGATGCATAAGATACTACCTTACTATGTTGCATCAATACACAACCAAGTCTCATACGGGATGCATCATAGTATACCACAAAACCATCTACACCTTCGGGAAAAGTCAAAACAGGAGCAGTAGTCAACTTGTCTTTCAACTTCTCAAAACTATTTTCACACAAGTCAGATTCATTTGACTTATGCTTTCTTTGGGTAACCACCTATCTCACAAAATCAATGCATTAGACTCATTTTAATCAATCACATGTCATACTCTACAGGGCATCGTAATACCTAACTTGCAAGTCATCAATATGACATCAACTTTCCAACTTCTCATACCATTTACCATATGTACATATGTATGACTTTCACACCATTAAAACACATACACCATGATTCTCAAAATATAATTATTCAAGAAGTTTAATCATTTATGAGTAATGTCATACCAATTGCAAAACTCATGCTCTCAATGGTTTAACACTAGTATAATATAGGGTATAAATATTATAATGGGGAATTTAGAAAATTCACAACTCATGTACATCGCACCCTTTTAAAATTTCAGGTCATAGATTCACAATTCAACCATTTAAATTCATTTAAACAAACAACCCCATGATATCTCAATAATTCTTTCAAAATCATATATCAAAACATGGTATTTGTATCAATTGAAAACCCCATTTGTAAGAACATATATATACTTGTATAAATTTAAAGTCTTGCATGAATTCCTTTTTGAAAACATTCCCATGAAATTTAGGACAACCCCACGTACCTCTATTTACAAAATTAGTGGGTGCTTCTTGAAGCCTATGATCTGGGGATTTTGAATCTTCAATCGATTTTGAAAACCCACAGTTGAATCTTAGGTTTCTTAAAGTTCTTGTTTGAAATCCTAGAGAGGATTCTTGATGATTTTAATCAAAATAGGGTTAAGTTTCTTAAACATACCCTAAATCCTGTGTTTGGACGGTTTTAAAGGCTAGGGAAAAGTCAAATTTACCCTTAATGACTCCTGAACGGAACTAGAAATTTGAACTTAAAAACCTAATTTTGGGTACCACCGTGATGCACCACAATCGCGGTGGTCCACCAGAATTCGACGAGTGGGAAATTGGGTGCCTCCGCGATACGTCACCATCTCAGAGCCCCACTGAAATTTGATGATTGTCAATTTAACCCTCTCCGCGATGTGCTAGACCCCAAAATACCAATGTTTACAACTGGAACCTGAAATTATTCATAACTTTTTCACCGAGGATCCTTTTTGGATAAATCTTATATCGTTGGAAATCTAATTCAGTCATTTACATAATCAAAGGTTGAAATCCAGGAAATTCCACCTGAAAAATAATTTAGATCATTCTAGAAGCTAATTCTTAGAATTTTTATGGATGGAACTTAGCTGAGAAGACGTCGGGGTGTTACACTGTCTTAAAGTCTTGGTAATAAAAATAAGGGCAAGCCTATGGTATTTGGCATACATTGATTGAAACTTTATTCTGAGAGCGAATGTATAGTGATTGTCCCCATGGTTACATATGTAATGTCTGATATAAGTGATGTGGGACTTCTTTGTATTGAGGGCACACTGGTTTCATTTCTAGTTGCTAACTTATTTGGGTAGTGTAATTTATACATCCACATAGTTATTGTTGCTAATTTGATGCCATATCTTGATTCCTTTCTGTCACATAGTTGATCTTGATGGATATACATAGCTGGGTTTAAAAAGATTAAAAATAGAGAGAGTAATGTGTTTTGAACTAAAATTGATGATCAAGTGTCATAGGTATCTCATGTGTCTCTTGGTTAAGCATCTCAGTGTTGTGTTTTAGTTGCTTGAGGATAAGCAATTGTTTTAAGTTGAGGGTGTTGATGTATGAGCAGACGCTAACATATTTAAGGCTTTTAACTGAGAAAAATTGCAAAATCTTAAGCAACTTTTGTCATTTTTGATTATTTTACTTTGATATTGTAAAAAGTCATGTTGCGAGGGAAATTTAAGGAAATGGAAGCAAAAGAGATGAAAACTAATGCAAAAGAACTGAAGTGTGGCTGGCGACATTCCTAATAAGTCATTAGCCCTGTGATAAGTTATCAAAAATCATGTCAGGTGTTACAGTGTTAGAAGGATTAAAGTGAAACTGTGATGACATTTCTGATGTGTCATCACAACTGTGATAAGATGTTAGAGTTTCCATCAAGTGTAGGCAGAGAATAAAATTTTGAATAAAGAAGTGACGACATTTCTGATATGTCATCACGTATCTAATAAGTCATCAAACTTTGTCGTCAGTTAAAGTAGAAGATGACAAGAATGTTGGAGGGCCTGACGACATTCCTGATAAGTCGTCATGACCCTGACACGCTGTCACAAATGACGTCACCTATTCCAAAGGATTTTTTGAACATTGTGATTTTATTTCCTTATTTAGGATTAACTATATAAAGAATTTTTTAGGGTTTTTCTGGGGGTTGGCACATGAGTTTTAAGAGACGTATTTTGATATTTTCTCTCTGGAGTTTCTTGGCTTGAAAAAGAAAATACTTGAGAGAGATTATTATCAGTATTTTGGGATTTTTTCCTTTGTGATCTAATTTGCGATTCACTAGTTATTATTCATCTCTGTAAGTTTATATTTTAAATCATGAATTCAATTATGTGTTTTGTTCGTTACATCATGAGTGGCTAAACTCCATTAACCTGAGTTATAGGATCTAGGGTTAGGTCTTGATGAGGTGCTAAGTATTCTAGATTCAAAAAGTGGTAGGATTTCTTGATAATTCTGAAGTTTTAATTAACGTCTGTTGGTTGTAAATAGTAGACACACCTGCTTTGATTTGCTTGAGAAAGAAATAATATATAGTAGGAAGTGAATTATCAATAGGGACTCGAAAATACTTCGTTTAATAATCAGCGCTGTAACAAGGTTGGTTAACTTGAGGTAAAATCTGGGAAGTAAATAGAAATTCCCTATGTACAAGAGGATTAAGGAATTAAATGCTTAAGTAGGTCGAGAGACACTTAAGCATAACATCGATAAAGATAACTTGTTATCCTACCCACCGTGAGAATCTTGAACCACTTTTAGCATCTGACTTGTACCGGAAGCCCTAGTGAACATAATTCTGGTTATTTCATAAACTCTTGATTTACAAACACTGGAGCTAAAGTGACCAACAATTGATTGTTAATCTCAAAATCCCCCATTTTATCTTTTCATATCATTTATTTAAATTTAACTTATAGCTATAGTTCCAAATTAGTTTAATCGCCACTCACATTGTTCCCTGTGGATTTCACCCGACTCCAAAGTTGGGTAAATATATTGATGATGACCACCTTGCACTAAATTGATGTCTAAGTTGAGCGTTATCAATTGGATTCTTACCAACTGCAGGATGTAGCCCATACCTGGCTTAAGCAATGGAAAGGGGATAGAGGCGCAGACGTAGGGCCTACAGAATGGGAAGAGTTTGCTACAACCTTCTTAGATAGATTCTTCCCATTAGATCTGAGGTAATCCAAAGTTTTAGAGTTTATCAACTTGAGGTAGGGCAATATGAGTATGAAGGAGTATTCTCTTAAATTTACTCAGCTAGCTAGGTATGTACCTTATGTGGTGGCTGATAATAGGTCTAGGATGAGTTAGTTCATATTAGGCATATCTGATAGTGTGGTCAAGGAGTGTAGGACCATAATGTTGATCAAAGAGATGGACTTGATGAGGTTGATGGTCCATGATCAATAGATTGAGGAGGAGAAAACTAAAGAGAGAGAGAGAGAAAGAATAAGAAGGCTAGAACAGGTAGCTTTAATTTCACTCAGTCGAAGTCAGAAGATGGAAACCGACATCAATTTCATTAGAAATCTTTTGCTCCTGCTCCATCTTTATCTAGTTCCCCTGTGCCAAAGTTCAAAAATGACAATCGGGATAGGGTACCAGGCTCTAGGTCCCAAGGTAGTGTAAATAGTGGTCGCACAAATCTCATTGCCAGAAATATGGTAGAAACCATTAGGGTGAGTGTAGAGCTGGCAGTGATGTATGATTTGGTTATGGCAAGACATCCCATAAAATTCGAGAGTGTTGGGTAGTTGCTTAGAAAGGAAGGTATTTACGCCAACAGGTCAAGTCCCATCAATCATCGGCTCCAGCCGACCGCTCGACTCAATAGGGCACCACTTTTGGTGCTTCTAGTGGTCTGCATCAAAATAGGCTATATGTAATTTAGTCCCGACTGGATTAGAAAATTTATCTTAATGTGGTTACTGGTACGTTACAAGTCTTTCATTTATATGTTTATGCTTTACTAGATCCTGGAGCATCCTTTCTTTTGTAACCCCTTATATAGCTGTCAACTTTGGAGTTAGTCCCAAGATCTTAGTAGAGCCTTGCTCAGTGTCTACCCTAGTGGGTAAGTCTATCGTATCCCGGTGGGTATATAAGAACTTCCCAATTACGGTGTCTCAGAAAGTTACTTCAATAGACCTTGTAGAGTAAGAGATGACAAATTTTGATGTTATTTTTGACATAGATTGGCTCTATTCATGCTATGCTTCAGTGGATTGCAGAAATAGGGTAGTTCATTTTTAGTTTCAAAATAATCCAGTCCTTGAATAAAGGGGTAGTACCACAGCGCTTAGGGGTCAGCTTGTTTCGTACCTTAGAGCGAGAAAGATGATAGCCAGGGGTGTATTTATCATCTTGTTCAAGAAAAAGACTCTAATTTTGACACTCCTAATCTTGAGTCAGTTTTAGTAGTGAGGGAATTTCTAGATGTGTTCCTTAAAGATCTTCTTGGAATTCCTCACGATAGGGAAATTGACTTTGGAATAGACCTTCTTCCAAATACCTAGCCTATCTCTATTCTGCCATATAAAATGGCTCCAACCGAACTTAAAGAGTTGAAAGAGCAGTTGAAAGATCTCTTAGTTAAGGGATTCATCAGGCCCTGTGTTTCCCTATAGGGCACACCAGTTCTGCTTGTGCGTGAGAAAGACGGTTCTCTTAGAACGTGTATTGACTACCACAACTTGAACAAAGTCACAATCAAGAACAAATACCCACTTCCCAGAATCGTTGACTTATTTGATCAACTCTAGGGAGCTAGTTATTTATCCAAGATAGACCTCAGATCCAACGATCATCAACTTTGAGTTAGAGAATGTGACTTTTGAAAATAGGTTTTAGAACCCAGTATGGTTACTTCGAGTTTCTAGTCATGTTCTTTGGTCTCAGAAATTCCCTAGCAGCCTTTATAGACTTGATGAATTGAGTGTTCAAGCAGTACTTGGATAAGTTTATCATAGTCTTCATTGATGACATTCTTGTCTACTCCCGTAACAAAAATGATCACACATACCACCTCAAAATAGTATTGCAGACTCTTAGAGCCCATTAATTGTTTACTAAATTCAGTAAGTGCAAATTTCATCTGAGATTTTGTAGCTTTCCTTTGCCATATTATTTCCGGTGATGGCATTAAAATTTATCCTCAAAAGACCGAAGCGGTAAAAAACTGGTCTAGACTCAAGAATTTCTTAGGGTTGGATGGCTATTACCAGTGGTTTGTTAAAGGGTTTTCATCTATTGCGTCCCACATGTCCATTTTGACTCAAAAGAATGTTATGTTTCAGTGGTCAGATTTTTATAAGAAGAGTTTCCAGGAGTTGAAGACACGACTCACCACAACCCCAGTTTTGAAGTTACCAGATGGTTTAAATGGGTTTGTTGTGTATTGTGATGTTTTTAGAGTCGGTTTGGGCTATGTTTTAATGTAGAAGGATAAGGTTGTGGCCTATGCCTATAGACAGCTTAAGCCCCATAAAAAGAATTACCCTACCCTTGAACTTGAGTTAGTAGCTGTTGTTTTTGCCTTGAAAATTTGGAGGCATTATCTGTATGGGGTGCATGTAGATGTGTTCATGGATCACAAAAGCTTACAGTATATGTTTTCATAAAAGGATTTGAATCTTCGTTAGTGGAGATGGTTAGAATTATTGAAAGATTATGATATCAGTGTTTGTATCATCTAGGCAAGGCCAATTTAGTGGCAGATTCCCTAAGTAGATTGTCTATGGGTAGTGCTGTTCATGTTGAGGATGATAAGAAGAAGTTAGTTAAGGAAGTTCATCAGCTTGACTGATTAGGTGTTCGTTTGGTTGATTCTGCTGAGGGTTGCGTATGGGTTCAAAATAGTATGGAATCTTCTTTGGTTTTCAAAGTAAAAGAAAAGGAAGATAGAGATCCCAGTCTGGTGAAGCTGAAAGAGTGAGTTAGAGACTAGAAAGTTAAGGTTTTCTCCCAAGGGGGGGATGGTGTGTTGCATTGCAAGGGTAGACTGTGTGTGTTGTGTGTTGATGAGTTGAGACAGTGTATTCTTGCAGAAGCACATGGTGTATGTTACTCGATTCATCCAGGGCCATGAAGATGTACTGCGATATAATACCCCATACCTTTTCTAGCTAGAATTTGTCCCTAGGATGTTAAGGGATAGCTTCCAAGATGAATATTATTTATTTTGTGTGAAATTCATTAGATTTAGACTTTGCATTGCATAGGAAATTGATAAGCTTTCCAATGATATAAGATTCACCTAAATCCAATAACCGAGTAAGAAGTTATGGCTATTTTAAGTTCCAGTTGCGAAACACCATCATTTGTACCCTTAACGCATCACAATCAGTGTTAATTCCTAATTGTCAATTTCCAGTGGCCCTTCACGATATTGGCACATCTCGGAGAGAGCCAAATCCCCAATTGTTTGATTCCAGTTAAGGTCCACTATAGTAGCGCGTCACGCCAAGTTTCCAGGTCCCATCCAAGGAGGCAACGCGATACCTTCGCATTGCGCCACCAAGCATTTTTCTAGTTGGCATTTTCCAGTGGCTTGGCACGATAGTGGCACGTCATGCCAAGGCTAAAAATTGAGACCCCAATTTATTTATCTCAGTTTACTTCTTCAGTTTTAGTATTTTTCCATTCAATTGGAGTTAGTTAGGGGCTTGTCCCATCAGCTCCACAGTCAGTCTGTAGGGGCTTTTCAGAGTAGTACAGATAGTCATTTTTCAGTCATTATTATCAGTTATTTTATCGATATTGTCAGTATTATTTTACAGACATTATAAAAACTATGTTTTAAAACCTTATGGCAATTTTTTAGTTAAATTCCGCACACGTCCTTTATTATTTTATTCAGTGCTCACAGTAGTTACCAGCTCATGGGTTAGCTTGTGGTCCTTTAGGACTATAAGCACCATATGGCATCCAGGGTGTACTCTCAGGGCATCACAGTTGGAAGAAGAGGGTTTTGAATTTTTCAAAAGATTACCAATCTGTTGCAATTTGTTGGTCATCTGTTGGTTGAACGCAATTCAAGTTGATGAACTATATTATGTTCTTCCAGCCAATATCTATCTGTTGCAACGCATATGTAGTCTGTTGAAAATATTTTTTTGTAATCTATTGTTATGCCCAAATTACAACTCTCGTTAGAAAGTGTAAACGGTCACTGTCAAATATAGAACCCAACTGGGTTGGGTGTCGAATCCCACAGGAAATATCTAATCACTGAGTATTGTGATTGTTATTAGACTGTTGATCGAAGGTTCCAAAGTAAAGGAGGGGTTTTAGTTTAAGTACGCAGTAATATTATCAGTGAAATAGTGAAACGATATGTGTAGTAATATTTGACTACGAAGAAAGACAAGCTAGGGTTATTTCCACCCTATAGTTTTCAATATTTTCTAACTATGGGTATTTAGAACTCATACATGCATGCACTAATAGAGAAACACATTTAAATCCATAATCCAAGTGTTTCTCAACCAACAAGGATTAATTCACTCTACTTCTCTCGAACCAAAAGTGTTATCTATGTTCATGAAAGATCTCCAAATTGTTAATCCTATTAAGGCATTAGCGTATAAAATAGGGATTGGAAACCCTATTCTCTTGTCACTACTCTCTTTCCAAACATTAAATTTTCTATCGATAAAGTTATGTTTTGATGGCATATTCCCTATGTTTGCAACCACGAGTATTCAATCATAATGAAGAGAGTATGATACAAGTGTATCAACACATAATGAATTCAAAAACCCATAGAAATAGATAGTATACAACAAGGTTTCCATAGACCTAACAAATAAGTTTAGCTACTCATGACAAAACGAAAATCACCATAAAAATGTTCATCATACCCTAGTCTAGAAGATGATCTTCATGTCCACAAAAAATAAAGAAAGCAAGAGGAGAAAAACATTTTTCTCTCTCACCCTCAGCTAAGACACCTCTTCTTGATTCCTTTTTTTTTTTTCAAAAATAATACAGAATAATGAATAATCCTTACAAAATTCTGTAACAAGTCTTTTGGTAGTCTTCTCTCTCATTATTTCATCTAAGTCCTCAAACTTATTATAAATGGCAAATTGAACCGAGACAAAATTCCTATGCATCACATTTGTTCTAGCAACTGCTTTTCCTCTTGTGTGATTTTTCCTCCACAATCCATAGTCCCAAAATGTCTCTATCTACCTCATTAGCACCTGAAAATCATGCTAATCACATAGGTTAGCTCACTTACATCAAAGTAGAGTAAAAACATAAGAATTAGGCACTTTGTTCTCAAAACTTGGCTAAAATATGGGTAAGTTATGGTGCTTAGATGTATAAATACGCCCAAGATCACCACCCCACACTTAAAGCTTTGTTCGTCCTCGAACAATTTATCTACTTACGAATACTACCTAAGTCTTAACACTCACAGAGGAAAAGCAAGATGTTCAAATAGACTCACACAACAATTATGAACAAGAAGTAGATTCATGGATCATTACTAGAGACAACCTACCCTCAAGAATAGACTCATTAAGTTAGCAAATTCATATATACCGTTTACGCAAAGAAATCACATAGAGTTACCCAACATTCATCAACCATGTGTCCTCACGACAAGGAAATTACCCATGATCACTCACAATCTTGCAATTTCTAATAATATGGGTATAAAAACTAAGTTACACTCACTCTCACAAAGAATTCTCAAATTACAACTGATGACCATATGCTTGCCCTTAGTGTAATGCTCCACTAATATCAGAATGCTAAGATTAGGATCAAATAGGTCTTTTACGGGTTGTAGTGCAGGCTAAAGGAATGGGTAGGACTACTGTGGCTAGAAATAGTAACTATCTTTCATAAGCGCTTTAATACACTACATTATGCAACTAAGAACAACTTCTAACAACCAACTTACCCACTTTCATCTACCCAATCTTTTGTTTTCAACCTATTTCATTAAACTCAATTGATACACTATGATGGGAGTATACAACTCTTGTTACATTGCATAATTTTATGTTACGCACCCTTATGATAGTCACCCTGAACTTAAACTATTTTCCTTAGTTGAGGTGCACAATGTCCAAGAAAGACCAGGGCCAAAACAGGTTTATTTAAAACGTCCAGGCTGAAATTTGGACTTTTTCGACAATCCTTACTACTCCCAACCATACCAATTTCACATTCCAATAACTAGACTTTGGAGCATCAATTTCACCTCTCACATTCCTAACTCACATTTATTTTAAATTAAAGATCTTAGGATTTTTTTTTGGATCAAATTACGGGATATTACAAAAAATGGGTTAGGCTACATATGAAGTTGCCAAAGAATAAGCTAAAGGCTCAATGGGGCTAGCTAAGATAATGTGCAAGGGTAGGTAAAAAAAAAGCATGAACAATGGCTATCAAAGAAATGCCTAAATCATCTCCTAAACTCACAATATTTATTTCGCTTTACACACACACACGGCAAGTTCTAGCATCAGTTGCAACAAGGAATATACAATAGTCTTACACACTCATGGCACATGGTCAACTTAATTAGGAGCATTATAGATTCTTGACCTAACAAGGAAATGAATTCAACTAAAGCCAACAATCACAACAAGAGTCACAACTAGAGCCTAGGTGTTTCAAAAGTAAAGACCCATTGCACACTCATGTTATAATGCCATGTGGTCCACAAGAACAATCTCATGCAACATATGACTAATTTTCTCTTAAGACGGTTGTCATCCATCCATCATTGAGAAAATTACTTAATTATGACTAAAAGAAAACAAACTAATCACACAGAAATGAAGTAAACTCACTATCTTACCCAAAATAAAATAAATGCACCAAAAAGAAGGCAAGACACTAAGCATTGAGAAAGTACTTCTAGCCAACCACCCCACACTTAAAGGAGAAAACTGTCCCTAGTGTAAATACATAAACAAAAAAAACCTGGCTAGAAGGACTCTTCATCCACATCTGGGGTCATGCCCCTTGCATAAAAATCATCATCAGAGTCTTCATTACCAGAGTTGTCCTCCATATCAGAGTCTACCAGTCGGCGATCTTCATCTGTTGGTACGTCATCATCCAAAGGCTCCTCAAAATTTATTCCCACTCCACACATAGTTAGAGCATGATCATTAAGAGGATAGTCATAATCCAATTATCGAAGATCTGCATTAGTAGGCACACGGATTCCACTCATCATAGTAAACTTTGTCATGCCATAAAGATAGCAAAAAAAACTCTCATCTCGAGCGCGTCGTTCAGCAATGGTAAGATTAATGCCTTGACTGGTTTTTGGATCTTTCAATTTCGTAACATCCACCTTCTTTGGATTTTGAGAAAAATTGTGGTCCATTGGCTCATCCTCAATGTGCTCTTTCTTTAGAATGGCAGTCAGCAAGCTTCCAAAACTGAAGTGTGTCCTTTTGTGCAGCCTTGCTTTGCACATTAAAGCGCGTATAACTGTACCAATGTTGATAGGAACATTAGTCATCAATGCATATACCAGGCATACCCGATCATACGAGACCTTGGTGAACTGTTTCCTAGGAATCAAGCTTGCATTGACTATCCTTAGCCATATGCAAACTTGTTTGTTCAGAAAAGTGTATGGGAAGGTATTGTGATGACCATTATCCTTGTGATGAATCCACCTAGCCATAGACCTTGAGCCACACACAGTATGTCTGATAGCTCTATACGGAGGTTTGCTGTAGAGTTCCCTTAGTCTCGAGGGATCCACATTTAGAGTGCCCAAGAAAGAGTTGAAAAAATCGGCTGTCAGCTATAAGACTTGCCCTCAAATCTTCACTTCGTTCCTACTAGTTTTTGGGGACCAATTGGCATAAAACTCTAGAGTCCAATCTAGATTGCACTCACCCATGTCTCGAAAGATGAAATTAAGTTTTAGTTCCATTATCCTAGCCAGAATACGAGGATAGTGCCTCGCCAAGCTCTCCTTCTGAATCAATTCCACTTACACATATATATTCACCTTTTTGTTATGGTACCATTCCTGACTATCCTCCTCTAACACCCATTTGATACCAAAAGTGTGCCTAGGCACTTGAAGATAGGAGGAAGCAGATTTGTCCTGTCTTGCTCTTTTCTAGCCTTTTTGGGCTGTGGATGCTTTTTCTTTGCCCTAGTTTCCTTTGGGAGCCATATCACCTGGATGCATCATAAATTCATGTTAGGTACACATAACATCACTCAGTACAATTAAGGAAATGACGGCTTTATGACCACCCCACACTTAATTTCTTAGCATAACTCAATTAAGTGGTGTTGTCAGGTACTCAGACTTCGCCAAGATAAACACATGGCAGTGAGCAAGAATTCTTAATTCATTTGTAACTCACACGATGACTGTCTTTTTCTTTTGCAATTAACACTCTTATTCTATCAATCATCATAACACACATAACACAGAGAATAACAACTCACTTTTCATATAGCCTAACCCAAATTCTTCACTCATTCGATAATAATGCAACACATCGCAGTACTAAAACATCATCACATTCCGATACTATCATCAACATTATGATCAACAAACTAAGTCATGAAGAAATAGTCATGCAACTACCATCGTAGTTATGAGTAGTTCACTCACACCTACAAGGTCTAAATGGTCTAAATACTACACGAAAGTGCTTGAAAACTTCAACATGTCAATACTCATAATACATCATGATTCCTATTAACCAGCCAATATCATATTCATAGGTTAAGTGAGAATTCACAACCATGATGGCTTCTATGATAATATTGCCTATTTTCCCAACATTTTCAAAATCAATTTAACGAAACTATGATTGAGTTTCACCAATAATAAAATATCTTTGTTTTTCACCAATAATTTCACATACAATAATTCAAAACCCCATTAAAATTACAAAACTAAAGGATTAAGAGAGAAACTTACCTTAACAATGGAGGGTTTGAAGTTTTGAAGGGGGCGTCACTAAGATGATGAATCACAAAGGAGAGTTTTAAAGCTTCTAGGGAGAATTTAGGGTGAAAGGCAGAAAGGTGAGGCAATTAGGGCATGGACCTTTATTTAAATGTTGGATACCGGGTTGGGTTAATCTAATTGGAAGTTGGGTTTTAGGCTTATTTGGACTAAGTGTGCGACGTACATTTTATCGCACATCTCAAAGTGTGCGTCGCATACGTTATCGCACAGTTGGGACAGTAAACCTATGCGGAGAAGTGGGCGACGCACTACGTATCATAGACATCAAGGTATGACCTGCATAAGGTATCACAAACTTAAGGTAGTGGGCATGCGTGGCTAGATGTGCGATGCATATCTTATCGCATATGTTAAAGTGTGCGATGCATAAGTTATCGCACACATCAAGGTGTGTGGCGCATTGTGTACTGCATAGTTGGTCTAGTGAGTATGTGAGATGGGATGTGCAACGTACTCTTGGTCAGGTGTACGATGCACACATACCCTCAATTTGCCTGGTATGGAGCAATGCACCTATGCTAAATGCTAAATGATGCCCTTACCAAGATTCAAGTGAAATTGAGCGCCACACCCAATAGTACACTTAAAATCTGATACTATGCACAACATTTTTCATATGAGGCAGTGGGAAAGGTCCATACTGCGGGGGCCCCGCACCCCCATCAAGGTTAGTGGTAGGATCCAATATCGGGCCTATCGGCCTAATCCCTATTCTACCACCACAGACCTCATTGAAAATCACAAAATTGTTCGCACCGCAAAACTTTTGGGATCGGATTAACATAATTTGAGTCACTAATCTAGCACGAATCATGACTCGAGCTTTAATATTTGACCGTTCCAACTTACCAAAAATGCTCCCTTTACTTGTACACTTACCACCTTTGATATGGCTTACTTTCAAACTGAGTTCAAAGTCTACCACCACTCAAGTGCTTCAAATTCACCTACACTTAATAAAACACAATTAAACATTATTAGAAGGGTGGGCTGCCTCTCACCAAGCGCAGTAGTTTCGATCGTGGATCGACTCATATTTTTGAATTTTTATTTACCATAAACAAAAGCAAAGTAAAATCATGGGTTGCCTCCCATGAAGTGCTTGATTTACATTTGCGGCACGATTCAGCAATCTCGATTACTCAGACTTCATCGAGATATATGGTGGCTATACACTTTATCAAGTCTGTTGGCCCAATATATAACTTTATTCTTTGTCCGTTCACCTTGAAGACACTTTCATCTTCATTTTTTAGCTCCATTACTCCAGATGAGTAGACTTGGCTAAGTTTGAATAGACCAGACTATTTGGACTTCAACTTACCTGGAAATATCTTCAATTTGGAGTTGAAGAGGATTACCAAATCGTCCTTTTGAAAATTTTGTTGGACAATCCTCTGATCATGGTACTTTTTCATCATTTTCTTTTAAACTCCTTCTCTTTCATACGCCTTGAGACGAAATTCATCCATCCCATTTAATTGTCCCAATCTCAGCTTTGCTGCCTCATCCGAGTCCGAGTTTAACCTTCAGAGTGCCCATAATGCTTTATGCTCCAATTCAATTAGAAAATGATATGCCTTTCCATACACAAGTTGGTACGGCGACATGCCAATAGGCGTTTTAAAAGCTATTCTATATGCCCAAAGAGTATCACCCAGTTTTCGTGACCAGGCTTGTCTATTGGCATTCATAGTTTTAGCAAGGATGGCTTTGATTTCTCTGTCCGAAACCTCCACTTGCCCACTAGTTTGTGGGTGGTATGGAGTTGCCACCTTATGTTGCTTGACAGTATATTTTGCTAAAGCAGCCCTGAAAACTTTATTGCAGAAATGGGATCCCTCATCACTTATGATTGTTCTTGGTACCCCAAAATGGGAGAATATGTTCTTCTTTAGAAATGCTACGACTCTTTTTCCTTCATTGTCAGCCAAAGAAATAGCTTCTACCCATTTTGAGACATAGTCCATAGCTACTAGGATGTATTTTAGCCCATATGAGGTTACAAATGGGCCCATGAAGTCGATGCCCCATACATTAAACAGCTCTACTTCCATCATTTTAGACATTGGTATCTCATGGCATTTGGAGATTGATCCTTGCCTCTGACATTGATCACATCTACGAACAAACTCATATGCATCTCTGAATAACGTAGGCCAATAGTAGCCACTCTACAATACTTTCTGAGTAGTATGGTCACTCGCATGATGACCACTAACAGGTGAAGCATGATATGCTTCCAAAATACTCAGAACTTCTACTTATGGGACACAGTGCCTAATAATACCATCTGCATATCACCGAAAAAGATAGGGCTTGTCCTAGAAATAATGGGTCACATCATGAAGGAACTTTTTCCTTTGGTGAAAGAAAAATTATCTAGCATCACCTCACTTACCATGTAGTTTGCGAAGTCAGCATACCAAGGTATCTGCTCGAGCTTCAAAGCTAGTATCTTCTCATACAAAAAGGAATCATCAATATCTAACTCATCCTTGATTGCTTGTTCTCATTCAAGTCTAGATAAGTGATCTGCCGCCTAATTTTTATATCCTTTACGATCCTTGACCTCGAAGTCGAATTCTTAAAGCAATAATACCTACCGAATCAATCTCGGCTTCGAATATTTCTTTGCTATTAAATACCTCAGAGCTACATGATCCATGTGGACCACCACCTTAGTCCCTAGTAAATATGCTCTGAATTTCTTAAAAGCATAGACTATAGCCAGGAGCTCCTGTTCGGTGACAGTACAGTTCTTTTGAGCTCTATTCAGAGCCTTGCTGGCATAATAGATTGGATAAAACAAATTATCCTTCTTTTTCCCCAACACAGCTCCAAGCGCCACCTCGCTAGCATCATACATCAGTTCAAATGGCTTTGTCTTGTTAGGAGTAATAATAACTGGAGCCTCCACTAATTTCTTCTGAATGTATTCGAATGCCTATCTGCAGTCATCATCAAAAGAGAACTTGGCCTTCTTTTCAAGAAGTTTGCATAATGGTTTGCAACCTTTGAGAAATCTTTTATAAATTTGCAATAGAATTCTGCATGGCCAAGAAAGCTACGCACCCCTTTTACTGAGATAGGGGGAGGTAGTTTCTCAATGACCTCAACCTTGGCCCTATCCACCTCAATAAATTTCGTAAAAATTTTATGATCGAGAACAATGCCTTTCTTCACCATGAAGTGGCATTTTTCCCAGTTAAGGACCAAATTAAACTCTTCACACCGCTGTAATGCTTGACTTAGATTCAGCAAACACAAATCAAAGGAATCTCTAAAAACTGAGAAGTTATCCATGAATACCTCTAAGGTGTCCTCAACCATATCAGAGAAGATCAACATCATGCACCTCTGGAAAGTGGTTAGTGTATTGCACAAACCAAAGGGCATCCTTTTAAAAGCAAATATGCTATATGGGCACGTGAACATCGTCTTCTCCTGATCTTTAGGAGCAATAGAGATCTGGTTATACCCCAAATAACCATCAAAGAAGCAGTACCAAAACCTTCCTACCAATCGATCAAGCATCTTATCCATGAATGGCATTGGAAAGCGATCTTTTAGTGTCTACGAGTTGAGTTTTCGGTAATCCATACACACCCTACACCCAGTAACAGGCCTGAGTGGGATCAATTAGTTCTTCTCATTGGCTATTAATGTCATGCCTCCTTTCTTGGGCATACACTATACAGGACTCACCCACTTACTATCTAATATCGGATACACCACCCCTGCATCTAACCACTTGATGATTTCTTTCTTTACCACCTTTTGTATAGGTGGGTTCAGGCGATGCTGATGCTCAATAGTAGGCACACAATCTTCCTCTAGCTAAATATTGTGCATACATATGCCAGGAGGGATACCAATGATATCTGCAAAAGTCCAACCAATAGCTCTCTTATACCTGTTAAGAACAGAGATGAGAACTTCCACCTATTGTTCATCCAGATCAGCAGCAATAATAACTGGTAGTGTAATTGCACTACCCAAGAACACATTCCTCAAATGACTGGGTAACTCTTTCAATTCTAACACCGATGGCTCTTCAATGGATGGCTTCGCCAGTGGTGAAGTTCTATTCTTAATGTCAAGGTCAAGCTTCTTAGGGGCATAAGAATATGACCCCATTCCTGTCAAAGTATAGACAGTTTCTTCGTACTTTTTAATGTCCTCATGATCAAGTTCATAAGCACTGCAGCTAACAAGTCAACAGTAAACCGCTCTTCAATTGGTACTTCCTACTCGTCCTTATAATATACATCAACTATAGAGAACACGCTCATTTCTTTATGTTGCTTCATTGATTTGCATACATCAAAATGCACCACTTCATCATTTATCCTGAATTAAAGCTCATTAGCCCACAAATCAATCAACACGCTTTCGGTTGCAAGAAAAGGTCGACCCAAGATTATGGGCACCTTGAAATCCACCTCACAATCTAGAATTATGAAATCCACAGGAAATACGAAGGTTACTACCTTTACCAACACGTTATACAAAATACCAACAGGTCATTTTACCGACCTATCAGCCATCACAAGTCTTATGTTGGTGGGTGTAGGGTCTCCCAATCCTAAATTTTTATAAATGGCTAGTGGAATTAGATTAATGCTAGCCCACAGATCACATAATGCCTTAGCAAAATCCAAGGACCCAACCATGCAAGGAATAATGAAAGCCTTCGAATCTACCTTCTTCTGGACCAAGGACCTTATGGCAATGGCGCTGCAATGATGGAGATTATCCACCAGTTCGTAGATTACTTCTCTTTTCTTTGTCAAAAGGTCCTTCATGAATTTGGCATACCCTGGCATTTGTTCCAGTGCCTCAACCAAAGGTACATTTACCAACAACTGCTTCAACATGGCCATGAATTTGCTAAACTTTGTGTCCTCGGCGTTCTTCTACAATCTATGAGGAAAGAGAGGTAGTGGTTTTAAGAGAGTTTTTCCACTACTTCATTTTCCTTGTTTTTCTCTTTTTCAAACTCATCAGACTGCTGACAGTTAGATGTAGTATCATGAATAATCTCATCAGGTTTTTCAACCTCTACTGGATGATTAGCATCTACTTTACCAATATTTTCTGACACACTATCAACCACAGGCTTACCGATAGATGGTCTTGCCAACACCTTACCACTCCTGGTAATAATTGCCATACACAAACCATCCTTCCTCGGATTTTGCACTATGTCACTTGGTAGAGTGCCAGCCTTCCTTTGATTAAATTTCATAAATAGTTAACTCATTTGATACTCTAACTACTTTATCGAAGTGGAATGCGAATCAACCAATTGATTCATCCAAGACAAATTATTTTTTTAACTCAGCTACTCCCGTGTTGGTTGCCTCTACTCTCTTCAATATCTTAGCCATTATGTCCTCCATGGACATCTTCCCAGAGCTAGATGCAGCAATCTCACAATTCCCAGGAGGAACATATAAACCACTCTTGTCATTTTTGTTCTTCCAATTTCCTTGATCTCGATCCTTGTATCCAGATTTACCATAATAGTTTCGACCTTGGTTTCCTTGGACACTGCCTCAAAAACCCCCCTGATTCTTCAAGTAATTTGCTTCATCCTCAGAATCAAAGTTAGCCCTTCCCTGCGATACAACAGCTTTAACCCTTTCTATGTCTATCTGTGTCTCCATGTGAGCCATATCTTGGTCCAGTTCTTCTTCCCTTTGCCTCTATTCGATAGTCATACCAACGATGAGCTTGCTACCTCAAAATCCCTGGTATGCCAAGATCTACTTTGCTTTGTCATCCGATCAAGCATCTCAAAAGTTTTAGTAAAAGTGAGGTCCATGAATGATCCACCCGCAGCATTATCTACCACTGGCTTAGTAATCGAATTGAAGGCCCGATATAATACGTCTTTCAGGTGGAGGTTGGTTATATGATGATTAGGACACCAATTCAATTTCTTCTTGAACCTTTCCCAAGTCTCATAGAGGGCTTCAGTTAGAAGCTATATAAAAGTAGTGATTTTATCTCTTAACTGTGCCTTCTTGGATGGCGGAAAGAACCTTTCTAAGAAAGCATTTTTCAGTTGCCTCCAATTTGTAATAGAATCGGGGGTTATCCCATTCAACTATAAAATCGCCTCTCCAAAAAGAGACAACGGGAATAGTCACATCCGAATAGAATTTTTCCCAACTCCTGGATTGTCAAACGACTTGCATGTTGAGATGAAGTTGATCAAATGCATATTCAGATCATCACCCGTAAGTCCACCAAATAGTCCCTTAAGATGCAATAACTGGATCGTAGTACATGTAATATTAAACTTGGCTCTAAGTTCTAAGGGCGGAGGAATAATATCCTTTATGGCACCAGCTCCATCCAACTCGTCATCATCATCATCAAGAGCAAATTGAACAGCTCGGCGTTCGGGTCTCATTCTAGCTTGGTGATTTCTGTTGATATTCCTGTTCACTGGTGCAACTACATTATCTGAACGCCTTGGATTTAGTAACTTATCATCGCCCAGGTCTTTATCATCTAGGTTTACCTCCCGACCAGTATTATCTGCATTCTGCTGGTTTACTTGAGCAGCTACTAAGGCAGCTAATCTAGCCTGCTCCTGCTGAGCAGCTACCCTTTCTGGGTCCCATTGACCATCCATTCTGCCAATGAGATATGGTTCAGGATTAATAGGTACTAATGGCTGACCCGATCTTCGCGTACTTGGCATGCAAGACACTCAACCTGCACAAGAAAAAAACAACAAACAAAAAGTAAAATTTGGGAAACTTTGACCAAAGGGTGAATTAACAAACACAAACTTAATTGACAACCGTATTCCCCGACAACGATGCTAAACTTTGATACACCAAAATTACAACTCTCATTAGAAAGTGTAAGCGGTTGTTGTCAAATATAGAATCCAACTAGGTTGGGTGTCGAATCCCATAGGGAATACTGTAATCACTAAGTATTACGATTATTATTAGACTGTTGATCGAAGGTTCCAAAGTAAAGGGGGTTTCGATTTAAGTACGCAGTAATATTATCAGTGTAATAGTGAAACGATATGTGTAGTAATATTTGATTACGAAGAAAGACAAGTTAGGGTTATTTCCACCTTGTAGTTTTCAATATTTTCTAACTATGGGTATTTTGAACTCTTACATGCATGCACTAACAGAGAAACACATTTAAATCCACAATCAGAGTGTTTGTAAACCAACAAGGATTAATTCAGTCGAGTTCTCTCGAACCAAAAGTATTATCTATGCTCATGCAAGATCTTTAAGTTGTTAATCCTATTAAGGCATTAACGTATAAAATAGGGATTGGAAACCCTATTCTCTTGTCACTACTCTTTTTTCCAAACATTAACTTTTCTATCGAACAAGTTATGTTTTGATGGCATATTCCCTCTATTTGCAACCACGAGAATTCAATCATAATAAAGAGAGTATGATACAAGTGCATCAACACATAATGAATTCAAAAACCCATAGAGATAGATAGTATACTACGAGGTTTCCATAACCCTAAAAAATAAGTTTATCTACTCATGACAAAAATAAAATCACCATAAAAATATTCATCATACCCTAGTCTAGAAGATGATCTTCGTGTCCACAAAAAATAAAGAAAGCAAGAGGAGAAAAACATTTTTCTCTCTCACCTTCGGCTGAGCCGCCTCTTTTTGATTCTTTTTTTTTTTTCAAAAATAATACAGAATAATGAGTAATCCTTAAAAAATTCAGCAACAAGTCTTTTAATAGTCTTCTCTCTCATTATTCCTTCTAAGTCCTCAAACTTATTATAAATGGCAAATTGAACCGAGACAAAATTCCCATGCATCACATTTGGTCCAGCAACTGCTTTTCCTCTTGTGTGATTTGTCCTCCACAATCTGTAGTTCCAAAAGGTCTCTATCTACCTCATTAGCACCTGAAAATCATGCTAATCACATAGGTTAGCTCACTTACATCAAAGTAGAGTAAAAACATAAGAATTGGGCACTTTGTTCTCAAAACTTGGCTAAAATATGGGTAAGTTATGGTGCTTAGACATATAAATATGCCCAAGATCATATATAATATTTATTTTCTTTTTTACCTCTTTTTGTTGATGCACAAGTTAATAAAAACATATTTTATATAATAAATAATAACATTTACATCCCCAACAATGATTTAAAATTATCAAAGTCCATAAAAAACGAAAAAACAAATTTACTATTACAACGATCATGGTGCATTACATACGTAGCACTTATTTTTTCTTGATGGGCATGTAGTCCTTTGACATTCAAGAAGGTTACCCTTTGAGCCTCTGTAGTTTTGTACCCTACTTTATGATAGGAACTGAAGATTAAACACTGTTTGACATTGATGTGGTAGGAAGAATTAAGTGCGTGCATATGGATGGATCCATTTTCATGCGTGAGAGTTAAGTATTACTGATCTAGTTATCGTGATAACACACATAAGTTACAATGATTTTGTTAATGGAGTTTTCTACCGATTAGATATTGAGCCTTCAAAATAGATCCTTCATTATACAATTAAGTTTTATAGGTGCAAATTGATAAGGTTGAGAGACCATAAATATGGTACCGATACCCTGTTACATTTTAATGATGGTTTTGCTCATGTTTTGTGTGTCAATTTTTGAGAAGGGATCAATATTTGATGTCAGTGTAGAGATTCAATAGGGATTGGACTGGTTTTAATGGTGCAATGGACTTTAAAAAGGCCGTCAAAACTTCTAATACAACAAATAAGAATAGAAAACAAGTAAAATTTCCTTAGTCTAAATTTTTATGGATGAGTTGCTCTGGGAGATGATTATACAACAAAATATGCTGTAGGAGAATACCTGCACGGGAAAGGGAAGTTACTGAAGACTGTATCATCTTATGCTTGGTTAAAGAGGAACACAGGGGAGTAAGCACAGAACTTTTAGCCAATCTGGCTAATGAAATTGACTTGAAGGATGAAAAATCTGAATGATCTGCAAATATGAAAGTGTTTCCAATAATTAAAATCCATTAGTTATTATTGAAAAGAAAAATGATAAAGTGGACTGGTGCTGGCACTTTGCTACATAACTGCGACTAGTTAGCATGGCCTGAATATTTACCCACAAAGCACAAGATTAAAACTCCAAGGAAGAAGCATTACGGGTATCGAGGATTGGAAATATGTACAATGATAATTAAACCAAGAACTTCTGAATTAAAAATAAGGGAATCTAAGGCGTCAATTTCTAAAGTCTAACTTACATCCCATTCCTTCTATTTGTGGTTCTAATAAGGTTAATAGCAGTGGAAACAAAAAGGTCTTAAATTGGGCGGAAATCCCATGCCTTTTTGTTTCCACTAGCTTTGATCTAACTAGAACCATAAGCAGAAGGCCTAGGATGCAAGTTTAACTTTATAAATTGCTGCCTTGGCTTGATCCTTTATTTTTACTTTTGGAGTTGTTGGTTGAAGTTTCATTCCCAACCGACCATATTACCACCCCTCGATGCTCGGAAAAATGCTTCCTTTGAGTTCTGATCCTGTGCTTTGTGGGTCATCATTTTGGCCATGCTAACTAGTCACAGTTACCTAGCAAAATGTCCAGCTCCGATCTACTTCACATTTTTCTTTTCAACAACGAGTGATGGAACTTCATTTTTGGATACACTTTCATTTTTTCAACTCATTTGTTTTTTATTTTTCATGTTAATTTCATCGTCTAGATTCGCTACACATTTCTTAGTACCCTATGTTTCTTCTTTAATAAGGTCTGAGTTGATATATAGTCTTTAACACCTCCCCTTTCCCTTTTTATATATCATCCCAAGATCCTTCTGTTGTATCATCGTCATCCCAAGCAGCCCAACTATATAAATTTGGATCAGGGAAATAACTATATTCATTTCCATTCTTATTTACAGCAGTCTAAGGGTTTGGAGGCCTTTCAAAAGTCCATAGAACCCTTAAAATCAGTCCAATCACTATTAAATATTTGCACTGCCATAAAAAAACTTGAGCCCTTCTCAAATCTTGGCAGATAAACATTAGCAAAACCATCAGTAAATCATAACAGGGTATCGACACCACCTACATGGTCCCTCAGCCTTATTAGTTCAAACCTATTAATCTTAACTATAAAATATAATATTTTGTTTGACTGATTAATGCCTAATTGGTAAAGAACAACATTCACAAAATTAATGTACTGTATGTGGTTTTTCATGATAATATGATAAGTAATACATACCACACACATATGAAGTGGTTCTATCTACAAGAAGCTTATTCCTCCAAACCAAACTTTACTCTAGCATTTTATGTTTGTCGGGCAAAAGTTGATCCACTTTCACTTCTTTTTCTTTTGGGAGACATATTTTATCTACAAATAAGAGAAAAACAAAAAGAACATTACAATTGATGTCTACATCATTTTAAAAAATGGGTAACATAAAATTCAATAAATACAACAAATAACAACAAGCATTCCAATAGATGACCCATTTGTTGCAAAAAATTCCCTATTTGTTCAACAGATTCTCCATCTGTTCAACAGATGAACCATCTGTAGCAATAGGTGACACATCTATTGCAACAGGTGATCGACATGTTGCAACGAATAAGTCTTCTATCGGAAGAAATCAAACTAGCCTTTCTATTGGTTTGATCTCTTCCAACAGGTGCTCTGTATGTTGCAACAAATGGGTTATCCATTGGAAGAGATCTTTGAATTTATTCTAAAACCGATTCATCAATTGCAACCGATGGAGAATCTATTAGAAGACCTATTTTAATATCTTCCACCATATGTTCCAACACCACCATCACCACCACCAACATCAATAATAATAACAACAAAAAAGAAACAACATCATATGTTCCAACACCATAAACAACACCAACACCAACGCCATATGTTCCAATAACATCAACACCACCAACACAACCAACAACATCAACAAAAGCATCAACACCAAAGAAACAAATAAAAGACATACAAAAAACTGATACCGCCAACAAGGATTTTTAAGTTGACCCAACAGATGATTTTTTTTTTACATATTTTAATAAAAATAATGGTTCATTCATTAAAGACTTAAAAGACACCTTTTCTTTAATTCTCTCAATAAATTGGATATGAATAATGGGTAAATAAATAAAAATAATATATGTAAATAACTAATTTAAATAACCAATGTAAATATATGATATTCACATTTTCAATTTTCATCAAAGAAGACATGAAAAATTTAATGAAACATGCAAAGAAGAAGACGAGAAGGCAAGAGCAATAGTGAACTATACCTGCCATCTCAAAAGAAAAGGATCAAAACAACAATTTTAGTTGAGAAAAGATATAGATTGATTGAGATCCAAAAGATTGTAATGCCCTGAATCTGGTACCCAGAATGCTACACGGTGCTCATGACCCCGAAGGACCACAAGCTAACCCATGATTGATTTTTGTACCTGTATACTGCATGTTATACTGTATAATTGTGGAAACATGAACTGAAAGGCCATAAGGTTCAAAACTGTAACATAATATCTGATAAAATATAACATCTTGGTGGGGTATGAAATACCCAAAAATAACTAAAATAACTAATTGAACATGATAGTTTGAAAAGCCTCTAACTGACTAAAATGTCTGAATAAGGAGTTGATGGGACATATCCCCAACTAAATCCAACTAATAAATTAATTAATGAGATAATAAAGTAATGGTCATGTCCTCTAAGGATGAGGACTCACTTCTAACTTTGACTATGGAGACTGGAATGCTATTGATGCTCTGGAGCTCATGCTTCTGAACCTATGGTATAAAATATCATAGCATAAATGTGTCATACGTTGGAATATACTGGTATGCATGTGAGGTAGGCTGAATGAAAGGGTTCACATGTATGAACTATACTAACTGACTAAATAACATGAACGTGAGAATGCATGCATGAATACATAATAACCGTAACTGAGTTTGTGATAATATGATTATTGAGTCTGAGTACTGATAACATGAGATACTAATATCTATATAACTAAATAACTGATACTGAGCGACTATATCTGATAGTCTAGATTCTGATGGAACTAGCTGAGTTTCGTACTATTTTGAGCTGACTATATTTGACAGTCCTGAATACTATAGAACTATCTGAGTTCTATTATTGAGACTGAATGACTGTATCTGACAATCTTGATTCTGTACTAAAACTGTGGGAAGTAGTCATCTAACCAACATGCCCTTAATACTCCATTATGGCTGAGTTGGGGTCTAATTTGTAACCCCAATTGGAAGGGTGTCAATATCGCACCACTAGTAAAGACAATCTGTGAGTAACCCTCATATAATAGGTAGCTCTAGTGAGAATAGTTGGAACCCTTATATAACAGGTTAATCCACCTCATTTTCCCTCATATAATAGGCTATGATGTTTCAGCCTACGCTGGCTATGTAGTTCTGGAATGCAAGGATTGCTTTTAAGAATCACACCCTCATATAACAGGTCGGTTCCCATCCTTGGGTTTGCTCGGTGCTAATTTCTACTCCTATCTAGATAGACACTGAACATGATTAACTAAACTGACTGGACTGATTTAACTGAGTTCCATTGACAGAAGGAATACTACTGAGATTACTAAATTTTGGAGGTTTCTGAGATTACTGAGTTTATTGAGTTTTCCTGAGTCACATGACTGACTGAATTTCTATGAACATGGCTCGATTGAGAGTATCTTGAAATCATGACACTGGCTCTAGGCACACAGCTAATTGTCGGGTATAATTACCCCTACGACTCGATAGCATGAAACTGATAAAGCATGACTTTCTTGAATACATGACCAACATCACAATCCATAATACAATAAGTTGGATATTTCATGAAGTAGAAGTTCTAAATCACCACAAGGGTTACATATATCTCCATAATTCCTTGACTAAGAAATTTTATCAAACACTTAACATGCATGAACTAGTACATGAATGGGGATTTCATATTATCATACTAGAATGATACTTTTCCTTCACATAGGCATTTAATCAAACACATGGGAAGCATGCTTTGGTTATACAATCATCAAAACATCTAATAATCATGGATACATCTATCAACGTGTAAATTTAAGGGTTTATCATGATTGTTATGCAAATCATCACCTCCTAGGGTCAATCATTGGAATATGTAATTTCAAACATGAATCAAAACCCCACAACATCATGAACATGAATTTCAATTCAATTTAAATCATGAACATTCATAAATACACAAATCTTGGATTTTGAAAAGAGATTCTTGAGATTCATGGGTGAAAGGGACCCATGAATCAACACATGACTTACCTGGTAGTGAGTTTCTTGAAGTTCTTAAACTTGAAGAATTTGAATCTCTTAGTTCTTGAAGAAGATTTAGATTTTGTTGCTTAAGGATTGCTTTTAGGGAGAAAACCCTAATTTTTGATGTTGTGGAAGAATAATGATTTTTTTGAGCCTTGGTCGGATATTACTAGGTATATAAATGGGTAGTAAAATACTAAAAATCCCATTTAAAAATGACTTAAAAATAACTGAATGAGATGTGCGACGGTGGGTGTGACGGTCCATCACTAGCTCAATAGCCAGTCGTTTCGACCGTTACAAGTAGACCAGGAAAAGGACTCACTACCTAAGTAGCCACGACTTGGGTGATAGTCCATCACAAGTTTGACGGTCCGTCAACCTGTCCATTGCACCTTATCTAGAAGGTTTTCTCACTGCCTTGGTTATGACAGTCTAGGCGATAGTCCGTTGCTAGATCGACGGTCCGTCAATCTGGCCATCGCACCTCGGCGATTCTGACAGCTCTAAGTAAAATGTCCATAACTTTTTACTCTGATACCAAATTTGGATGAAATTGGTATCGTTGGAAAGATAATTCAATTTTCACATGATAAAAAGTGAAAATCTTAAAAATTTCACGTGTACAAAAATGGATTCATATTTCAAAGTAAGTTTTCAACATTCTTGGGATGATTTCAAGCTAGGAAAAAGAATGGGGTATTACAAAGATCCTCAGGTTAAAGAGGAAAGAAAAATTAAAAAAAAGAAGATGATTGGGATTACCCTAAAGAGGAAAGAAAGAAAAAGAATAGAGAAAGAGAAAGAAGAGAGAAAGAGAAAGAAGAGAGATAAATTATTTTCTGGTTAAAGGAGAGAAAATTCTAGAGTGGGTTTAAATATTTATTAATAATTTATGGTGGTGAAATCCTTTGAGGAGAATGAGGAGATGGTAACGGTGACATTGAATATACAAGATAAGATAACTTAATGAGGAGATTTTTGAGCTATCCAACAAATATTTTTTACTGCCTTAGTATTGTTTCTTTTTAATTTTAGATAGAAAATTTCTTTAAAATATAAAAATATCTTAAAATAGGTAAGTCATCTATTGTAACAATTGTCAATATCTGTTTGAACATTTCCATTAGATCAGTCATCTATTACAATAGATGGCATTGTCTATTTGATAATTTCCACCAGATAAGTCATCCGTTGCAATAGATGTCTTTATCTATTTGATAATAATAGATGTCATTGTATGTTTGATAATGACCAACAGATAAGTCATCTGTTGTAAAAAGGTGAACATCTATTTTAATAAATATCTATAATTGTTTGATAGTTTTTAATAGATGTGTCATTTGTTGCTACAGGTTAGTGCTCTATTTATTCAAATCAAGCAATTATTTGAAATATCTAAATTAATTTAGCTAGAATTAAGGATGAGTTCATAGGTTCAACTATAATTTCAATTGATGTCGTTGCAATTGCATGATGTTGGTATTATGTTCATCTAGGTTGAAGTCATCAATTAACCAATTTGAGTTGAAAAGAATCATATAAAATAATTATTTGAAATATCTAAATTGATTTATCTAGAATTAAGGATGAGTGTATAGGTTAAATTACAATTTCTCTTGATGTCTTTACAATTGCATGATGTTGGTATTGTGGTCATCCTGATCAGAGTCATCAATTGATCAATTTAGTTGAAAAAATTAATATCAAGTGATTATTTAAAGTATCTAAATATATTTAGCTATAATTAAGGATAAGTTCATAGGTTAAACTATAATTTTAATTGATATAAACTATAATTTTAATTGATATCTTTGGTATTGCGTTCGTCCTGGTTGGAGTCACCAATTGATTAATTTGAGTTGAAATAATTAGTATCAAGCAATTGTTTGAAATATCTAAATTGTTTTAGCTAGAATTAAGGGTGAGTTTATAGATTTACTATAATTTCAATTGATGTCGTTGCAATTGCATGACTTTGGCATTATGTTCGTCTTGGTTGGGGTCATTAATTGATCAATTTGAGTTGAAATAATTTATATTAAGCTACTATTTAAATTATCTAAATTAATTTATCTAGAATTAAGGATGATTTCATAGGTTCAACTATAGTTTTAATTGATGTTATTGCAATTTCATAACTTGGTATTGTGTTCGTCATGGTCAGAGTCATCTATTGATCAATTTGAGTTGAAATGATTGATATAAAGTGATTATTTGAAATATCTAAATTAGTTTAGCTATAATTAAGGATGAGTTCATAGGTTAAACTATAATTTCAATTAATGTCATTGCAATTGCATGACACTGGTATTGTGTTCGTCCTGACTAGAGTCAACAGTTGATCAATTTGAGTTGAAATGATTCATATCAAGTGATTTTTTGAAATATCAAAATTGATTTAGATAGAATTAAGGATGAGTTCATAGGTTCAACTACAATTTCAGTTGAGTCATTGTAATTACATGACATTGGTATTGTGTTCATCCTGATCGGAATCATCAATTGATCAATTTGAGTTGAAACAATTCAAATCAAGCCATTTTTTGAAATATCTAAATTGATTTATCTAGAATTAAGAATGAGTTCATAGGTTAAATTACAATTTCTCTTGATGTCATTGCAATTACATAACGTTGGTATTGTGTTCATCTTGGGCGGAGTCATCAATTGATCTATTTTAGTTGAAGCGATTAATAGCAAGCGATTGTTTGAAGTATCTAAATCTATTTAGCTCTAATTAAGGATGAGTTCATAGGTTAAACTATAATTTCAATTTTGTTGTTGCAATTGCATGATATTGGTATTGTGTTCGTCTTGACTAGAGTCATTAATTGATCAATTTGACTTGACACGATTCAAATCAAGACATTATTTGTAATATCTAAATTGATCTAGCTAGAATTAGTGATGAGTTCATAGGTTCAATACAAATCAACCCATACAAATCATCCATTTGCGGAAAAAATGTTTCATCTTTTTAAATCTTAAGTTCTCTCTCTTTTATTTCTCTCTCAATAATACAAATAACAACTAATCAACATATTTCTCAACCCTTCATAATAGATCAATTTTTTCCTATTTCCGACCATATAGTTGTTATTTTTGACTTCCTTCTTCCTTGTATCCATTATGTTCTCTATCTTTGCAGGTAACTGAGTATGAAAAGAGTTCTACATTTTTTGTTTTTTTCTAAAAATTAGGGTTTTTAGTCAATGATAAAAAATAAGACTTTTAGTTGTATTATCTTTGAGAATGGGTTTATAATTTTGAGCTTTGATGTTAAAAAATATAGGAAGAACCCAAAAAAACTCTAGTTTTTATTGCAATATTCTTTTGACTGTTGTGGTATTGTTGGGTACTTTTTGTTATATTATTGGTGGCTGTTAGTGGTGTTTGTATTATTAGTGTTGGTGGTCTTGGTATCAGTTGTGATGTTGGTATTGGTGGTGGTATTGGTATTGGTGTTGGTGGTGTTGGTATTGGTGGTACTGGTATTGGTCTTGGTGGTGTCGATATTTATGGTCTTGGTGGTTGTGTTGGTGGTAAAGTTGGTGGTGGTGATGGTATTGGTGTTGGTTATGGTGTTAGTGGTGGTGTTGGTATTGGTGTTAGTGTTGGTGTTGGTATTGGTATTGGTATTGGTAGTGGTGGTACTATTGGTATTGATGACATTGGTATTAGTGTTGGTGTTGGTAACATTGGTATTGGTGTTGGTGGTGTTGGTATTGGTAGTGTTGGTGTTTGTATGGGTGGTGTTGGTATTTGTGCTGGTGGTATTATATTAGTGTTGGTGTTGGTATT